>NW_006408537.1:16987476-17009686 GCF_000296735.1 Chrysochloris asiatica | reverse complement strand
CATGAGCACAATGAATTGTTCCAGAATGAAATTCTTTGCAATGATGTCCATAGCTTGTCATGATCCACACAGTTAAAAGCTTTTGCATAGTCAATATAGCAAAGGTAGACATATTTCTGATATTCTTTGTTTTCAGCCAAGATCCACTTGATGTCAGCAATTATATACCTCTTTACACATCCTCTCATCTGAATCCTGCTTGAACCTCTCTGGCAGTTCCCAGTCAATGTACTGTTGTAGTCATTTAAAAATTATCTTTAGCAAAATTATACTTTCATGTGCTGTTAATGATACTGTGCAGTGATTTTTGCCTTCCATTGGTTCACCTTTCTTTGGAACGGGCACAAATATGGATCTCTTCCAATCAGTTGTCCAGGTAGCTGTTTCCAAATTTTTTGGAATAGATGGGTAAGTGCCACCAATGTTACATCAGTTTGTTGAAATATTTCAATTAATTTTCCATAAATTCCTAGCACCTTTTTCTTTGCTAATGACTTCAATAAACCTTGGACTTCTTACTTCGGTGTCATTGGCTCTTGACCATATGCTACCTCTTGAAATGGTTGAACATCAACAATTTATTTTTGATCCAGTTACTGTTTATATTTCTTACAACTTCTTTTGATGCTTTCTGTATCACTCAATATTTTGCCCAAGGAATCCTTCAATATTGTAAGTCAACGGTTGAATATTTTCTTCCATTCCCTCAGCTTTTAAATGCTGAACATATTTTTCTCTTTTGGTTTTCTAACACCAGATCTTTGCACATTTCGTAAGATATTTGACTTTATCTTCTTGAGCTGCTCTGAAATCTTCTATTCAGCTCTTTTCCTCCTCATTTCTTTCATTTGCTTTAGTATCTCTATGGTGGAGACAAGTTTCAGGGTTTTTTTCTGACATCTGTTTTGTTTTTCTTCATTCTTGTCTTTTTAATGATTTTTTGCTTTCTTCTTGTATAATATTGTTGATGTCATCCCACAACTCTTCGCATTTTCAGTCACTAGTGTCTAATGCATCGAATCTGTTCTTTGGTTATCTCTAAATTCAGGTGGGATATGTTCAAAATCACTCTTGTGGACTTGTTTTAATTTACTTCAATTTCAGCCTGTAGTTGCATATGAGTAATTGATGTCTGCCCCTAGCCTTGATTTGGCTGATGAAATGGAGCTTTTTCACAGTGTCTTATCACAGATGCAGTCAATTTGATTTCTGTGCATTCCATTTGATGAGGTTCTTGTGTACACTCATCTTTTATGTTGTTTACAAAAGGTATTTGCAATGAAGAAACAAAAAGTTCTATCATGTGATCTCCAGCATCATTTCTATCACCAAGACTATATTTTCTAGCTTCTGATCCTTCCTCTTTGTTTCCTACCTCTGCATTCCATTCACTGGTAATTACCAGTTCATCTTGTTTGCATGTTTGACCAACTTCTGAGTGAATGATTTGGTTGATGTTAAGTCATGTAAAGTAAGTTCTGACTCATATAGTTAGTCTGTATAGGGTTTCTGAGGAGTGACTGGTGAACTCAAACTTCCGACCTTACAATTCAAACCGACTTTGAAGTCCAGTGCATTAACCTGTAGCACCACACCAGGACTCCTGAAGAAACTGGTAGAATTCTTTAATTCCATCATATTTGTTTTAGTGATTTGTGGTTAAATTTGAATAATAATGGTATTCACTGTTTTCTGTTGTTGTTGTTGTTGTTTAATGCCATCAAGTGGGTTCTGACCCATAGTGACCACGTATAGTGTTTCCAAGGAGTGGTTGACCTTGCAGTTCAAACCCACCTTGCAGTCAAGAGCTTATTCTACAGCACTGTTTAGATATCATCCTATCATAGACAGAGTTGTACTTCAAGTTCTTGAAGTATTCTTTTTGATGATGAATGTGATGCCACTCCTATTCAGGGTGCCACTCCTGACAGAAAACAAATGAGATATGCAGATGATACTACCTTGCTTGCTGAAAGTGAAGAGGACTTAAAATACTTACTGAAGAAGATGAAAGACTGCATCCTTCATTATGGGTTGCACCTCAATGAAAGAAGACAAAAATCTTCACCACTTTACCAGTATCCTGGTGTGGCATTGTGGGTTAATGTCCTGTCCTGCAAAGTCAGTTTGAACTGCAAGGTCGGTAGTTTAAGCTTACAAGTTGCTCCTCAGAAACACTATACAGGGTTGCTATGAGTTGGAACTGACTCCACAACACTTAAGAACAACATACCAATAAATACCATCAAGGTAAATGGAGAAAGGATGGAAGTTGCCAAGCTTCAATTTGCTCAGATAAATCATCAGCACTCATGGAAGCAGCAGTTAAGAAATCACATAACTTATTGTAATAAGCAAATCTGCTGCATAAGATCATTTTAAAGTGTTCAAAAGCAAAGATGTCCATTTGAGGACTAAGGTGTGCCTGACCCAAGTCATGGTGTTTTCAATAACGAAATATGCATGTAAATATGGACAATGAATAAGGAAGTTTATGGAAGAATTGATGCATTTGAGTTCAGGAGTTGCAGAGAATATGAAAAGTACCATTAACTGTCAAAAGAACAAGCAAATCTGTGTTGGAAGAAGTATAGCCAAAATGCTCCTCAGAAGTCAGGTTGGAGAGGTATGTTCTCTCATACTTTGGACATATTATCAGGATGAACCAGTACCTGGAGAAAGACATTATGTGTGGTAAAGTGGAAGGTCTGTGAAGAGGAGAAGTCCCCAGCAAGATGGATAGACAAAGTGGTAACAGAAATAGACTCAAGCTTGGCAACGATTGTGAGATTGCCACTGAACACGACATTGCTTCATTCTGTTGTGCATCAGGTTATTATGAGTTAATACCAAATAAACAACATCTAACAACAACAATGAAAACTAAGTAAAATAATGCAATGAAAGCACTTGAGGTAATTATTCCTGGTACATTTGAAAATTTAGTAAGCATGCTATTACTACTAGTGTTCCTGCTACTACTACCATTACTATTAGTTTTCCTATTAATTATATGTGTTTATCCAATGCCTATTATGAGTGCATGATACACATTGTACTAAATCCCAGGGACAGAAAAGTAAACAAATTAGAAATTTAATTTCTGCCCTACATGATTTTTTTCTTAGTAGATATGATGATGGTGGGGTGAAGGAATTGAGCAACTGATAAAGTGGGAAATAAAATAAAGGAATTTACTCTTTTTTTTTTTTTAAACAATGATATTCATTTATTAAAGATCAGGGATCACAGACAATATTTTAAAAATCCAAGATCAAAAGGTCTGTAACTGTGTACATTCGAGGATCAAGGGCAGAAAATCCCTTCCTGATGAACACCATTAAGCAAAGGATGTATAACATCCATCACGCATCTGTTTTAGGGACAGCATTTTCTAAAAGGACACACCTGTTTATAAATACACATTGTCATATCAAAAGCTACAGAGAAATAATTGGAGTTAAGTTCCAAAATGTGCTGCTACCTTTCAAGAAGGCCTTCTTGTTACTCTTGGGGTTTTAAGAACACCTTCTTTGTCTTGGTCTTTTTCATGTTTCCATTTTCATCTTCTTCAAAATTGGCACGATCTCTTTTCTTGGCAAACTTTTTTCCAATTGTCCCCACCAGGCTTTCATACCTTCTAGCCATTTCTTCATCGGACACATCAAGTTCCACTGCTTCATCTTCAACTTCTTCAGCTTTGCTCTTAGAGTTCATCTGAACCATTAGTTTCTCAACCTCAGAATTAAATCCTCGGAATGACATTCTTCCGTAGAGAAGGTCTTCGCATAATGAGAAGCTCTGCTCTTCGATTATGAGGCTCTCCTTCTCCTTCAGCTCTGGCAAGTCCAAGAACCAGTGCTCGTCACTGATGATTTTCTTTTCTTCTTCTTCCAGCTGCTTCTTGGTTTCTGAATCTAGGCCTCTTTGCATGAACTTCATGCGCAGCAGGTTCTTGGATAACTTCGGCCTGTGCTCAGCCAAGGAATTTACTCTTATTAGTAGGAAAAGGAAAGAAATGTTCTTCTAATTTTCATCAAGTCTATTCCAACTCATAGCAACCCTGTAGAAGAGAATAGAACTGCCCCATAAGGTTTCACGTATGGAAATATTCACAAGAACATAGTGCAGCATCTATCTCCCACAGAGCAACTAGTGTGTTCGAAATATTGACTTCTGGCTAGAAGCTGAACACATAACCATTGCTCCATCAGCACTTTTCAAATATTGTTTGCTGTTAGGCACCCGTGGCAACTCTGTGTACAACAGAACAAAACACTGCCTGGTTCTGTGCCATCCTCATCAATGTTGTTATGTTTGAAGCCATTGTTAAGCCAGCATGATGTCCTTATTCTGGTACTAGTCCCTCCTGATAATTCATCTAAAGTACATAAGATAAAGACTCACCATCCTCACTTCAATGGATCATTCTTGTTGAATTTCTCCTAACATAGAATTAATTGTTCATTCTTCTGGGATGATATATTTATTATTCCATGTTATATTTAATACTCTTCACCAACACCATAATTGAAAGCATTAATTCTTCTTCAATCTTCCTTAAGAATTATTCATAAGTTATAATTTTACAATGGATGACCAAGGTAGGTTTCATGGAAAAGGAGGCATTTCATTAAAGACCTATTTAAGATAAGAAAGTAAGACCTTCTCCTACATTTTTTGTAGTTTCCTTTTCAAATTATGATCTATAATGAGATTGCATCATATCACTGTTTATTTTGTATTCAGCATGTTGAATGACCATTAACTTCAAAGGCACCTTGTGCCAAAAGGAAACTGCATCAACAGTGCTTTTGTTGTTGATTTTCTATATAAACAGGTTTAAATATTATTTATTCAGTATATAAATAAGTTGTTTTCAGAGACAATCTATAGATATTTTTTGTTTCAAGATTTTCTTTACTTTTGAATCCTTTGGAAACATCTGTTTATTTGAGTGTTTTAAAATTAAGGCTTTTGTTTGTTTGGAACAATTGACTGGTTTTGATGGAGCTAGTCTTTAGTGATATATAATTCCTCCTTTTTTGTGTGTGTGTGTTGGTAAATAATTCATTCATTAGACACTTTTTAATCTGTCTCAAAAGATTATACTCTTTCATACGTCTCTATTATTGATATTCTTTTGTGTTCAAAGTGTTTTTGCAATCCTTCTCTTGAAATTTCTTTAATCTTAATCTAAAAATGTAGCTGATAATACATAAAATCACTGTAAAATGCTGATAAAAATACAGCATTGTTAGAAAACCTAAGATGTAGTTCAGTTAGTAATTGAATTCTATAAAGTATGTGACTAAAATTTATTTTACTAACCTCTATGAGTTTCAGTCTTCTCATTTAATGATAATTAATATAAGAATATTTTGAAGTTTTGAGTTGTTGCTATTTCTTTGTTTCTTCCATTAAAAACAAAAACATGTATTTTACTTTTGACCCCATTACTTTTAGTTACTTTAAATTTTACTTTTTTTTTTTTCCTTGAAGTTTTTCATTGTGAATTGAGGGATAGTTTACATTTGATAACATGAATTTTACACTTATTGTTTCACTGCAGTGTTTACAATAGCCTCTGTGCATCATCATTCAACAGTATTTGCTTCTATTCCCTCTGTTATTTTGTTGTTGTTGTTTGGAGGGTGGATGTACACAAAAACACTCAGGAATATATAATCATTTAAACAACCAAAGGGGACATTCTGCAAGCCTGCTTCCTGGCCACCAGCACACAGCCTTTCTCTTTCCATAAATCTAGAGGTCTCAGATGCTCTATTTCTCCATGTCTCATCTCTGCCTTGATCTCTGGTGTCACTGCTTCTCTGAATCAGATCCAATATTCCGCTCATGTTCTTCTCCCTTGATGGTCCTAGAAGTCTCTGTTCCCAGACTGTAAGATTAACTACTCTCCCCTTTTTGTTACAAAGCTTCTCCCTTTACAGCTGTGACAGTCACAATGAGTCATGATAATAATTAGTCACTATTGAATCCTAAGAATCTTATCACTATCTAATTTTACCAAACCTGTCTAGATAAGATGAAAACTCTTCAGTGGGGAGTCTGCATACTCTGAAACTAAACTCCCTCTTTAAAACTTGCAGGCCAGTCCAGTCACTCCATGCTTTTATAACCCCCCCCCCCCAAATCGTTTTAGGTATCCAGTGTCTAAGTTTCTCATCCCTATCAACCTTGTATACAGAGGTGATATCAATGTCTTTTTCCTGAATGAAATTTTAAGTAGTCCATGAGAACCAATATGACCTTGAGTATATCCCACATAAATAGAGAGACCACTTCAAGAAGAGATTTGAGGGACTTTCAGTTGGTGATGGCAGAGCAGAGTCAGGTAGGACAGGCTCCATGGGGGAAGGGCTGAAAACCCAGAGACGCAGCTCTCATGAAACTGCATCAGATTTCTGGATCTACAATAAGGGTCAGGACATTAGTTTCACACAATCGCCAGCAGAAAAATCACAGTATAAAGGAAAACATTGCATTGTAGAAATTGGTACAGAACTCCCACTATGGCCATCGCGCCTTGGCAAAAGTCACAGGGTGGGACTACAGTGCGACTGGCACAGAGAACTGGCACTAAAAGCAACAAAGCAACATTTGCAAAAGAAGGTGTGGGAGGGATTCTACACATGTTTTTTCTCTCCTCTTCCCTGTTGTGCCTTCTTTGCCCAGCCTTGACACCTTCAGGAGGGTAGGTGTGCACCCCAAAAAAAGTCCAGCGTTGAGATCACAGCTTTCCCATGGCACAGAGAGAAAGAGCTCCATAGGCCCAAGGGCAAATCCTTTGGCTGCTGCTTTTGACTGCCTATGGGTCCCAGCCCTAAAGTTAACTTTTGTGGGACCATTAACCTCTGCCTACACAGAAAGAAAGAATAATAATAATAATAATAATAATAATAATAATAAAGCAGGTTTGGCCAGACTGACAAACCATAGGAACAATTTGTAAAACCCCAACATAAAAAGACAACTATTTCAAGAATTATGCTGTGCACATGAAGATACTTAACTGACCTTCAGAGACAATAATAGTAAACAATCTTTCTCCCATTAACATCTCAATATCTATCTGTGCACCTCTATGGTGGTTAATACAGGAACAGCCTGAGTGAGTGGATATCCGAACCCACTACTGGAGGCTTCTACAGTGCACACACACAATTATATTTTTGTTTCAAAGTGAAGGTTCTTGTCTCTGCTTTTATATTGCTTCTACTTTTTGACTTTCTGATCACACATTTTTCCTGTAGGTGGGAGCTTTTAATCCCTACATTACCCAAGAAGAGACAGCAATTATGGCCATATAGCCAAGCTACAATCATACCCCATAATATTCCACCATGGAGACAAGAGCCAATAACAGCTGCTAAGGATTACATGTGAAAAGGGAAGACTATCTCCTGATTACATCCACCAGGAGACACCCAGTAAGCTTAATAACACAGCAAGAAACATCCATTGAAGCTTTAAAAAAAAAAACATAACTACTGGAAATGACAAACAAAAGATCTCAAACACAACAAATTATCTAAAAATATGTCCAAAAACAGAAAAGAGTAACTGAAACAAAAGTGCTGGAGACAGACAAAGGCTCCCCAGAAGTGGAAGAGCAGGTTTTGGATTTGCCTGAGAAAGAATTCAGAAGAATGATATGGAAACAAATTCAAATGCTCCACAAGGGGTAGAGGAAAACAAGGAAGAATTCAGGAAAGTACTACAAGAGCAATCAAACAAGATTGATACAGTATTGAAAACAATTCAAAACCTGCAAAAAGAGGTCCAGATGATTAATAATAAACTATCAGAAATGGACAATACACTGAAAGGGGAAAGGAACAGAATAGAAGACATGGAAGCCAGAACTAGTGATCTGGAAGACAAATCTTTCAATACTGCTAAGATAGAAGGGAAAACAGAAAAAAGGATAAAAAAAAATCAGAAATGAGTCTAAGATTCATGCTGGATAACATGAAGAGGAACAACTTAAGAATTATTGACATTCCGGAATAGGAAGAATCAGAGAGGTTCACAGAGGAGATAGTTGAAGACTGTCTTAGAGAGAATTTTCCTAAAATCTTGAAAGATGAGAAGATAAACATTCAAGAAGCCAAATGTACTCCAGAAAGGATATACCCCAAAAGAAAGTCACCAAGACATATAATAATCAAGGTCTCCAAAATAAAAAAACAAGGAGAGAATTCTAAAAGCAGCCAGGGAGAAGAGAAGTGTCACTTACAAAGGCAAGCAAATCAGATTAAACTCTGACTATTCAGCACAAACCATGCAGGCAAGAAGGCAATGGGGAGGCATATACAAAACCCTAAAAGAAAATAAACTTCCAGCCAAGAATCACCTATCCACCAAAACTATCAATCAAATATCATGATGCAATCAAAACATTTCAGGATAAACAGAATCTAAGAGATTTTATCAAAAGGAATACAGCACTTCCAAACATCCTAAAGGATGTTCTTTGGACTGAAAACCAACAAGAACAGACAACAACAAGAGATTGACAGGCATGGCAACACCACCTGGAATTTAGTCAACAGGTAGCAGTCCAGAAGAGAGCATAACTACAACCACAAATTCAAAGGAGCTGGGAAGTCAACTGACGTTCAAAATTATATCAGTGTCAAATGAGGGATAAACATAGTAGCAGAGATCCAGGTGGTGAGGATGTCAGGTAGATTACAGGATACAATAGCGTCTCTTAAATGGAGAGAAAAGTTAATAGACTATAAGGTAACCCTAAAGAAAGTTAATACTTCACAACGTACCATGAAAATGAACTTTCAGGCAGAACAAGCAAATATGAAAACTAAGAAGAAACTGACAAGAAACAGCACAAAAAACACAAACTCACCACAAGAAGGCGTGCAGAACAAAGAAACAAACAACACTACCCAAAATTTAACATAATGTCAGCAATAAATTCATACCTATAGATAATTACATTGAATATCAATGGATTGAATGCACCAGTGAAGAGACAGAGAGTGGCAGAATGGATAAGAAAATAAAATCCTTCAATATGCTGCCTGCAAGAGACACACCTTACACACAAAGATAAAAACAGACTAAAAGTTAAGGATGGAAAAAAATATATATATACAAGTTAACTGCAACAATAAACATGCAGGAGTGGCAATATTAATCTCTATAAAGTAAAGTTTAAGACAAATACCAGCATAAGAGATAAAGAAGGACACTATCTCATGATCAAAGGGTTAATTGAGCAAGGTGACATAACCATAATGAATATCTACGCTCTCAATGAAAAAGCACCAAGATATATGAAGCAAACCTTACTAGAACTGAAGAAAGAAATAGATAAATCTATAGCTATAGTGGGAGATTTTAATACCCAACTTTTGGAAAGGGACAAAACAACCAGAAAGAAACTCCACAAAGTTACAGAGGAACTAAACAACATAATCAACCAACTTGACCTCATAGTTGTGTACAGAGCATTCAACCCAACAACAGCACATTATACATTCTTCTCCAATGCACATGGAACATTTTCCAGAATTGACCATGTGTTAGGTCACAAAGCAAGCCTCTGTAAATTTACAAACATCAAAATACTACAAAGCATCTTTTCAGACCACAATGCTATAAAACTAGAAATCAACAATAAGAGGACCAAGGAAATAAAGTCGAATACATGGAAACTGAATAACACCCTGCTGAAAAGTGACTGGTTAAAAGAAGACATAAAACGTGAATTCACAAAGTTCCTAGAAACAAATGAGAATGAAAACACAACATACCAAAATCTATGGGACACAGCGAAAGCAGTGCTGAGATGACACTTTATTGTGATAAATGTTCACATTGGAAAAGAGGAAAGGACACAAATTAACACATTAACACAGCATCTCCAACTTTAGAAACAGAACAGCAAAGGGAAACTACAGTTACCAAAAGAAAAGAAATAATAAAGATAAGAGCTGAAATAAATGAGATAGGAAATAGGAAAACTATAGAAAAAATCAAGAGGACAAGAAGCTGGTTCTTGAAATGATAAATAAAATTGACAAACCACTGGCAAAACTAACAAAAGAAAAGAGGGAGAGGACACAAATAACACGCATTAGAAACCACATGGGCTATGTCACAACAGAACCCAAGAAAATAAAAAAGATAATACCAGAATACTCTGAAGAGCTGTACTCCAACAAATTCGAAACTTAAAAGAGATGAATATATTTCTAGAAAAACATGACTGACCTAAACTTACTCAGAGTGAAGTAGAAAACCTGAACAGACCCATAACAAAAGAAGAAATTTGTCAGGCCATCAAAACACTCCCAACCAAAAAAAGTCCAGGCCCAGATGGCTTCACAGTGAGTTTTACCAAACATTCAGGGAAGAACTGTAACCAATTCTACTCAAATTATTCCAGAATATAGAATAGGATAGAAAAACCCCTAATACTTTATATGAATCAAGCATAACCCTCATACCAAAACTAGGAAAGGACATCACTAAGAAAGAAAATTATAGACCAATATCCTTAGTGAACATAGACACAAAAATTCTCAACAGAATCCTAGCCAACAGAATCTAGCAGCATATCAAAGAAAAAATACATCTTGACCAAGTGAGTTTCATTAAAAGGATGCAAAGATAGTTCAACATTAGAAAAATAATCAATGTAATCCACCATATAGATTAGAAAAAGGAAAAGCAATGATCATGCTGATTGATGCAAAAAGGCATTTGACAAAATCCAACATCCATTCCTGATAAAAACACTCAACAAAGCAGGAATTGACGGTACTTTCGTCAACATAATTGAGAGCATATATACAAAACCAACAGCCTATATCACTCTCAAAGGAGAGAAACTGAAAGCCTTCCCTCTGCAAATGGGAACCAGACAAGGATGCCGTTTGTCATTACTCCTATTCAATATTGTGCTGAAAGTCTTAGCCAGAGTTATACGGCATGATAGAGAAATTAAAGGCATCCAAATTGGCAAAGAGGAAATAAAACTCTCTCTATTTGCAGACAATATGATCCTATACATAAAAAACCCCAAAGACTCAGTTAAAAAACTACTAGAATTAATTGGAAGATTGAGCAAAGTGGCAAGATCAACATACAAAAATCCATTGGATTCCTCTATACTAACAATAACAACACTGAAAAGGAAATTAGGAAAGCAATACCATTTACAGCAGCCACCCAAATGATGAAATATGTAGGAATAAATCTAACAAGAGAAACAAAAGACCTATACAAAGAAAACTACAAAACACTACTACAATAAACCAAAATAAATTTACAAAATGGAAGGATATAACATGATCCTAGATAAGAAGACTTAACATTGTGAAAATGTCAATAGTATCCAAAGCAATCAATACATATAACTCAATCACAATCCAGATTCCAAATACATTCTTTAATGAGATGGAAAGGCAAGAGTCCCAAGATAAGCAAAGCAAAGAGTCCCAGGATAAGCAAAGCACGGCTTAACAAGAAGAATAAAGTTGGAAGCCTCTCACTCCCTGATTTCAAAATTAACTACATGGCTACAGTGGTCAAAACAGTCTGGTACTGATACTATGAAAGATACATATATCAATAGAACAGAACTGAGAATTCAGATATTAACCCAACCACATACAGCCAACTGATCTTTGACAAATGGCCAAGATACATTGAATGGGAGAAGATCTTCGATTCAACAGATGGTGCTTGCAAAACTGGAAATTTATATGCAAAAGATTGAAACAAAACCTTTATCTCACATCATATACAAAAAGCAACTCAACATGGATGAAAGATTGAAGTGTGAATTCCAGAATTATATAGTTCATAAATGAAAAATTTAGGACAAATTTAAGGGTTCTAATACAGGGCACAAGGAGCTCTGGCAGCATAGTGGTTATGAGTTGTGCAGCTAACCTCAAGGTCAACAGTTTGAAACTATCAGCTGTTCTATGGAAGAAAGATGAGGCTTTCTGCTTTTCTGCTCCTGTAAAGATTTACAGCCTCGCTAACCCAATACAGAAATCCATCACTATGAGTTGGAACCAATTCCATGGCACACTACCACCACCACCACCACCAATACAGAGCACACATAGACTATCAAAATTTGCAAGAATTGCACAAACAAAATAGATGATTGGGACATAATGAAAATTAGTGTGTACCAAAAGTCTTTTGTGTACCAAAAGATTTCACCAAAGGAGTGAAAAGAGATCACAAAGAATGGGGAAAATTCTTTTGCAATGACATATCAAACAAGGAACTAATCTCTAAATTCTATAGGGAACTACAACTTTACAAGAAAAAGACAAATAACCCAATTATAAAATGGGCACAGGACATGAAAAGACACTTCACCAAGGAAGACATTTGGGCAGCCAACAAACATATGAAGAAGTGCTTACAATCATTAGCCATTAGAGAGATGTGAATCAAAGCAACAATTAAGTATCATCCCACACCAGCAATAACAGTGAAATTCAAAAACGGAGAGGACAATAAATGCTGGAAAATAGTATGCACTTCCTCCAAAATTTGCAAATATAAATACTTTATGATCCAGCAATTCCTCTACTTGGTATAAACTAACAAGAAATACAAGCCAGAATACAAGTAGATATATCCACACCAAGGTTTATTGCAGCACTCTTCACAATAGGAAAAAGATGGAGACAGCCTAAATGCCCATCAATGAAGAATGAATAAACAAACCTTGATACATACACACAATGGAATATTATGCTACCTTGAAGAATAACAATGAAGCTGCAAATCACCATTTAACATGGATGAACCTTGAGGACATTATGCTGAGAGAAATTAGTCAGTCACAAAAGGACAAATACTACATAAGACCACTATTGTAAAAGCTTATAAAAGCTTAAGAAAAGACACCCACACTATAAGAAAAATAAAAAAAAGTCTTTTTTGGTTACCATGGATGGGAGTGAGGGAATAGTAGAGCACAGGTAAGGGGATTGTCACATAATAGTTCAGATGTTGATCTACAATATACAAGGAAGGGGAGGACAAAACACAATAAGGGGGAGTGGGATGGAAGAACAAGTTACATAGGGGAACACAGGTTGGTTTGCATGGTCTAAATGGGACAGATAGCAAATAGTGATGTATGCTCAACCTTTGAACAACAGTGCTCTGTGATACAGGGATCAAGGCACAGTCTGAATGGGTAAAAGAGGGGGAATAATGCTAAGATGCTTGAAAGTCTTATGGATTGTCATTTTCCTTGCCTACTATTGTAAAATAGAAACGTAAGTGGGATAGAAAGGAATATCAGGAAAGGTGATTATAGAAAGCTGGTAAGCCCATCTTCAGTCTATAACTCATTGTAATACCTAAAAGGAGTTCTAGAACTTGCCCAGTTAAATAGGCTTCTTGTGGAGCCTTTGTAGTATATAGGTCATTAGGTAGGATCCTGAGCCCTATTCAGAACCTTCTGAGGTGGGACATTCCCACTTGAAAGCACATGCAGACCATTCTGGATCAGCTAGAGGAACAGAACATATGTCCTGAAAGAAAGAACAGCAGGAAAAAAAACAAACAAACACACACACACACAAAAGACCATCTGGTTAGCTATTACAAGAACAAGCAAGCTGTTCACCCAAGAGCCAGCAAAGCAAGCAACCAAATCCCTTCAGGACAAACCTCCCTCCAAGATTGAAACTCAAAGGGAACACACAAGAAGGCATGCAAACTTGCTAGTGACCTCGTTGGTCTACATGTGAGTGTAAGTGGGAAAAAGTCAGTAATGAAGATATGGGCTGAGTTTTCTTTCATTTATTTATTTTAATTTTTTTGTGTGAATTGAGTGATAGTTTACGTGGGAGAACACTGGTTTTACATTCATCCTTTCATTGCAATGATTACAATCACCTCCCGCAGGTTATCATTCAACAGTAGTTGCTTCCATTCTCTCTGTTTTTATTTATTTGTTTGTTTTGGGGGTGGGAGATGTACACAAAAACACTCAGGAATATATAATAATTTAAAAAACCAAAGGACACATTCCATAATTCTGTCTCCTGGCCTCCAGCAGTCTATCTCTTTACATGAGTCCAGAGTCCTCAGCTGCTCTCTCTCTCTCTCTCTGCATGTCCTCATCTCTGCCTCCATCTCTGGTGTCCCTGATTCTCTGGTTAGGGTCCCACATTTTGCTCATGCTCTTCTCCCTCAATGGTCCTAGGGTTCTCTGTTCTTGGTCCCTCCTTTTTGTTACAAAACTTCTACTTTTATAGTTGTGACAGTTGCAATTAGTCATGGTAATAATTACTAACGAATCATAAAAATATTATCCCCATCTCTTTTCACCAAACTCATTTAGGCAAGATGAAAATTATTCAGTGGGGACTCTATCTTTCCTCGTACAGTCTTAAAATAACTCCTTCTTGAAAACATTTAAGTTAGTCACTTCACATCTTTAACACCCCCTCATTTCAGGTAGGAGTCCTGGTGTGGTGCTGTGGGCTAATGTGTCAGACTTCAAAGTTGTTTGAACTGCAAGGCTGGTGATTTAAGCTCACCAGCCACTCCTTGGAAACCCTATACAGGGTCGTTATGGGCCAGAATCAACTTGACAGCACTTAACAACAACAACAACATTTTAGGTAGCCAATGTCTAAGTTGACCTTCCCTATCAATCCTGTATACAGAGGGAATATGATTGGTATGTGATGTGAAATGAAGACTCCTTCCCTCTTAGTTGGTATTTTGACCTACTACAGCTGTAATTATAGGTCAAGTTCATCAAATTATAGCAATTTACACTTGTTTCATTTACCAAAAATTATTTTTTTATCTACCTCTAGTAGGGTTTGGATCATCAAGCTATTGAGGTTAGGTCAAATAGGTAATATCTGCAAGTTTGGGCATCCCTTTATTTCATTATCAGCTAGACACTTCACTCTCAGCTCTAGCCCTTCATGGCCATGTCCTTGTTCATGGGCTCAGGAGTCCACAGGTCTCATCATACTTCAGACCAGCCATCCCTTCCTCTTCTCTCTCTCATCTCCAGGTCAATGGGAGTCTACAGAATATGGTCAAACTCAGCTCATACCTTCATTGCTACCTTTCCCCCTCTTCCATTCAACAGTCGGCCAATGTGGTCGCCAGCAAGCTTACATGCCTGCTTATGTACTCCCTTTGAGTCTCCACCTTGGAGGGTGGTTTGCCCTGAAGAGACTTGATTGCTTGACCTGATGGATCCCCAGCCAACAACTTGCTTGTTCGTGTGGTAACTAATCAGACTACGCCTTTTTTTTTTTTTTTTTTATCTCCTGTTGATCTTTCTTTCGAGAAGTGTCTTCTGCTGCTCTAGCTGTTCCAGGTTGGTCTACTTGTCCTTTCTAGTGGGGATGTCCCACCTCAGAAGGTTATGGATAGGACTCAGAATTCTGCCTAAGGTCTTATACACTTGAAGTCTCTGCAGGAAGCCTATTTGACTGGGTAAGTTCTAGAACCTGTTTAGGTATTCCAATCAGTTATAGGTTGAAGACAGGCTTACAAGCTTTCTGTAACCATGTTTTCTGACATCCCTTTCTATATACTCAAGTTATCTATTTTACAATAGTGGTCAAGGTAAACCAATATTTATAAGACAGTCAAGCATCTTAACATTATTTCCCCTCTTCAGACGATGCCTCGATCCCTGTATCACAGAGCTCTGTTGTTCCAAGTTTTAGCATACATCCCTGTTTACATCTGTCCCATTTAGCTTATGTAAACCTGCCTCAGTGTTCCCATATCTACCTTGTTCTTCCAAACCCCTCCCCCTTCTTGTGTATTGCCCTCCCCAACAACTGAACTATTATGTGTCTTTCCTATACCTTGTGCTCTACTGTCCCATGTAAATGCAATCACAACAAAAACTTTAAAAAATAAATAAATAAAATGGGGGCATTTAGGAACTAAGGGCACTGGTAAAATTTCAGCTTAGCCAAAGTAAAACCCTGAGAGTCATTGCAACATAACTGCTATATTTAAAATGTAACTCCCTTCCTAACTACACTGCATAATCACTTTTAACTGTGTCCTCTCAATTACTACCCCATAGTTAATATTTCTTTTGATAAAAATTAGTCACATCTTCTTTAAACTAGTAGCTAACTTCTACTCTGAGGACTTTAAACTAGTATATAACTTCTACTCTTAGGAATGAAGGCAATCAGCTACACATGTCTTGTAAACATCACTGATAACCACCAATGGGAAAAAGTTAACAGAACTTGTTGAAGACTACATGTTAAAACAATTGGTGCAACTTGAGATGAACAAAGAAACAAAGCTCCTACCCAATGCCCAAGATCTCTTGGTGAGGCATACCTGGGAGATGCACAATATATCAATATATAATAAAAGTTTTATCCTTTGCTCTGAGTCCTGTCTCTTAGTACAGACTATGTTAGAGGCAGGTGATTACAAACCCTTTTAATGGCAACAGTAATGAAAAAGCTAAATGTTCTACATATAAGTGTTGTAGATGTTGTTGCTGTTATTAAGTGTCATTGAGTTGGTTCCAACTCATAGCTAACCTATATAGGGTTTCTGAGGAATAGCTGGTGGGTTTGCATCAACAACCTTAAGATTGTTTATCCTACAGTGCCACATCAGGACTTCAAGGTGGTAGATAAAGTCATAGAACTATATACAATGATTTAAAGGATATGACCAAAAAAATGAAATCTGAGCAACAACAAGGACAAGAAGTGAAGGAAATACACAAAAAGTCTTCAGAGTCACCTAAGTAGGTAACTTAATTTATCTAGGTTGCTATAATAGAAATACCACAAATGAATGATATTAATGAACAGAAAAGTTTAGGAACTGAGAAGTTTAAATTCATAATGTTCCTCTAGGGGTAGGTTTTCAGTTTGGGGAAAGGTCTTGTCTCTTTTCAGCATCTGTAAAACCAGCATACATTGGGAAAGCTTCTTGTTTCTTGGTGTTAATCTTACCCAGGATCTAGGAAATTCATAGTACAGGGACCGCAGATCAAAAAGAAGATATAACTCCCAGCTCTTTAATCTTGGTGTAAGTAGGTACCTTTTCTTTGCTCACTTTTCTCATTTTTTATCTTTCGTAACATAAAAGATGTTGCAGGCCACACCCTGAAAAACTCCCTTACACTGCATCAGTGTTGTGGTAGGATTGTGGTTATTACAATACATCCTTAAATCCTTCTATGGGTTTTCATATCAGTCATATCATGACTGCCACATTACATAGAATCATGACCCAGACAAGATGACACATATTTTGAAGGGACACAATTGATTCTATTGCAATAGGAATAGCCAGGTAAGGGAATCCTAGAGAGTTCTGAGCCAGCTACATCACAAGTCTTGATAATGTTGTTTGAGTTGATAATGAAACTACTACACTTTTCAACTTATTATAAGTAAAATTTAAAATTTTTTACCATATCCTTCTGTATTTTGATGAATTGTTCTTTCCCTGATTTACCCTATATGGGTTATTTCCTACTACTTTTCTCATTTTTCTCTCTGTTTTAGCTGTTCTGGCCCCCTTGATATTCAATAAACAGCCAACAGACTCCTAATGTTTTTGTGCCTAGAATTATCTGTTCTTTGGAATACACACATTTCATTTCTGATTTTTCTAAAGGTCTTTGCTCCAATATCATCTAATCATAGAAAATTTACTGTTCATCTTACCTGAAATATAATCTTGTTTAACATTTTATCTTCTTTAATCTGGATGTAGTAAAAATGGCTTAGATGGAATGAATTAATGCAAGGAAACTTGAGCAAGAATTTATGTAGCTAGTGTGTTAAGACAGAACTAGCACCTGAATTGATGCAATGAGGGGAATTTAGGAAAGGAAGTTTCAAATTTAGGGAAAAAAATATTGAGGTGGTATCACCAGTGACTACTGATTTAATAAGAAGAGGAGCAGTGAATGAAAAAATCCAGGATGATTTCCAGTGCTTGTATTTCAAAAAATACATCAGCACTGATTCTAGCATTAGAAAATTAGTATATGAGAGAAACATACTTAAGATTATGCGGTGAATAGAGGCTAAGAGATGGGGTATAAAGTGGATACAGGAAATTATTTTTTCTACATCAGTTAAACTATTTAATATCACTAAATTAAATTCTTTCCTTCCAGAGAACATTGAAATCACCAGGGAAAATATAAAAAAATTCATATAAATTGAAGTATCTTTGCCTTCAAGCACCTCAGTGTATTGTTATATAAAACAGCTTAAAAAGTAAGAAATCAATAGGAAAACTACAAGAGTATTTTTTTTTAAACACATGAAATATGTTTTTATCTAAGGCATAGAAAAATCTTGTTCATCACACAACAGGATGTTCAAATATGAGTAAAATGTACTGTTTAAGTAAATAGAACTGTCAGGCACCATGGAACTAATATAAAACTCAGTTTGGCCTGCAAAAAGATTAGTTTATAAATTCAAACTGTAATATTTGACTGTTTTTGTTGTTATTGTGTGTCGTAGAGTTGGCTCCAACTCACAGCAACCTTGTATAGTTTCCAAGAGCAGCTGGTGGGTTTGAACTATCAACCTTGCAGCTACCATTCCAGTGCTTATTTAACTAGAATTTCAAAAAATTCAAAAGGAACTTTAAAACACTAAGTGCATAAACTCAGGGTCATATCTTGTTTTTCACCCTGGGACATAAAAATGGCATTGATAGAAAAGCTGGTAAAATGTGTATGAAGTTTCCAGAACTTCAGTATTGTTGTGCCACTGTTCATTTCTTAGTTTTGGCCAAATGTACTATAATAATATAAGATGTTAACAGTAATGGAAACTAGGTGAAGAGTGTATAGGAAATGTCTCTATCATACCAGTGTAACTTAAAAAATATTGCTACAAAATCATACAACCATTTATTAAACAGGAAAATGTCCAAAAGTGAAATTTTGTTTCTCTACATATCATCCAACTAGGTCTATACACTTCTGAACATAGTATTTTCATTTCTCTAATACTTTACCAAACAGTTCTGTGCTGTTCTACTTACATATCAAAATGTCAATTTGGACATTCTCCAGGGACTCAAAATAATGCTCCTTTTAAATGTTCTTTGAGTTTTGGAAATAAAGGGAAGTTTGAACGTGCAAGATCAGAGCTATAAAGTGAATGAGGTAATGCTTTCCAATGAAATTCTTGTAAGACAGTCCTTGATACCCTTGCAGAATGAGCAGCTGCACTGTCTTGATGGAAAAAAAATCCTTTTTTGCAACATTCCTGTCCTTTTTATCACTAAGGTTGCTTTAGATTTTCATAAAACTTCTTGCTAATAAGCACTGCAATCATCTTGCATCCTTCAAGAATCTCTAAAAAAGTGTCCCTTTCAAATTTCAAATCACAGTTGCCCATAACCTTCTTAGCTGACCTCTCTGCTTTGAATTTAACCAATCTGGGAAATCACCTCAGAAACCAATCGTAATAAGATTAATAAATTCAAGACTCATCCATAGTTACAACTTATTCCACAAAATTGTCTTCATTAGCTTTCCTTTTACTTAAAAGACTGATGAAAAGATCACCTCTTTAAACTAGCTGATTTTTGCATAATGCTTTTGGCACTCACCAAAACCTTGCTGAGAACAAACTGTACACTTAAAGTGGAAAATGCTGAACTGTAGGGGATTCCAACTTTAATAATTGTCACATCAATGCTAATTCTATTGTCTTCTTCCACCAGTTTCTGAACTTCAGCTACAGATTCTTCCTTCCCTGAGGTCAACAATACTCCCTGATATTTGGATTACCTTTGAGATTTTCCTGCTTCCTTAAAATGCTTTAAAAACTGTTGTTTTATATGTGGTAGAATTCATATAAATTGTTGCAGATGATTTAGGAAGATGTTTACTTGTATTTTCTTATTAATTTGACATTAGCTCTATCTTAAAATCATTTTTCCCCAACCATTGCCATTGACAAAAACATTATTCACTTTTTTGAATCACCCTAAAGAGCTCTGGTAGCTTAGTGGTTATGAATTGGGCTGCTAATCTCACGGTCAGTAGTTCAAAAGTACCAACCGTTTTGCAGGAGAAAGACGATGCTTTCTGCTCCCATAAAGATTTACAGCCTCGAAAACCCTGTACAGGGTCGCTATGAGTCGGTACCGACTCCATGGTACATAACAACAATGAGACTAAGACAAATCTATTACTGAGATAGCTTTTCTGCAACCTTCCACTGATAGAAAAGACACAGTTAAACATGCTTTGGAATAAACTCATGCTTGAATGAACTAAACTCTAGTAGAAATACTTTTAACTGACTCATGTATTTATAACTTTCTGTACATCAAAGTTATTTCAAAATGAAAAAAATTAAAATGAAAAAAAATTAACTTGGTACGTGAAATGTTTTCCCATTTTAAAACCTGAGGCAGCACAATCTATATGTATATCTTGTAGAGATGTATATCTTGTAGATATATGTATATTTATAAGGTATATATATGGTTGCAGATTTAATTTTATACCCTGATAGAATAATGGATTAAGAGCTGGTCTGCTAATAACAAGATCAGCAGTTCAAATCTACCAGCCACTCCGAGGGAGAAAGATGAGACTTTCTGCTCCCATAAAGATTTGCAGCCTCAGAAACCCTATCCAGGATCACTGAGTTGGAACTGATTCCACTGCACACAACCATGGACCACGATAATATAAAAATATGATGTAGATTTGACAGCCAAAAATCACACACACACACACACACACACACACAACACAAACAAACAATTAATGACAAATTGGCTGCAAATGAGATTCCTATTTACATGGAGAGCTATGTATTTTAGCATGCTTTTCAAAAGACAGTTATAAATTGTATTCTATTAGCTCTCTTTCCCACATCAGGTAGCTTCCAATAGTAAACCTGAGTTAATTTTACATTCTAATATTGTTTGATCTAATAATTTAGGGGGATATTAGAGGTGTTTTGTTTAGAGACCCTTAGAAAATTGAAGGTTCATCCTTTCTATTTTTCCAAGTACTTAAGGTTAGTGTTGGTTTTCACAACTGATTTATCTTGTCCTAACCTGTAGCTTCCTCACATCATTTCTCTGATAAATAATAGGCTAGAGACTAAGTTAGCCTAAAACTACACCTACATGTTTTAAGACTGAATGAAAGTAGTAAATTTAGAAGATAGCATCTTGAGTATATTTGAATAGTTAAATGTTCTCTTATAAATTATTTTAGTGGTATACAGAAAACAGGTTTTTATTCTGCTCTGAAAATCTTATTTTATCAATAATGTAACACTGACTACAAACCATTCATTATTATCAACTTAAACAGTACTCTCAACAGTAATACATTCTTCACATTTTAGATATACAGTATATACTTAATAATGTCCTTTTAAAAAAGAGTATTATCCAAAACAAAGGCATACATTACAATACATATTTGAAAATTAAAAAAAAATCTATCCATGGTCCAATTTGAATCTTGTTGTTCCTACTGTTGCTCTTAGGTTGAATTGGCTCTGATTCATAGCCGCCATATGCACAACAGAACAAAACACTGCCCCTTCCAGAACCATACTCAAATTGTTGTTAAGTTTGAAGCCATTGTTATTGCCACTGTGTCAATCCGTTTTGTTGGGAGACTTCCTCTTTTTCATTGACACTCCACTTTACCTAGCATAATATCCTTCTCCAGGGATTGATCCCTTCTGGGAGCATGTCCAGAATATGAGAGATGAGGTCTCACTATCTTGACCTCTAAGAAGCATTCTGGCTGTACTTCTAACCCAGATTTATTCTTCTGATAGTGATGATACTTTCAATATTCTTCTCCAGCACCATAATTCAAATGCATAAATTTTTCTGTGGTCTTTCTTATTTCACTGTCCAGCTTTTACATGCATATGAGGCTATTAAAAAGACCATGGTTGTGTCAGACTCACCTAGTCCTCAAACTGATACACTTTTGAAGAGTTTTTCATATCAGATTTTCTTAATGAAATATGTCTCCGATTTCTTGACTGCTTCTTCCATGTCCATTGATTGTGGATCTAAACAAAATGAGGTCTTTGACAATTTATATTTTTCTCCATTCATCATTATATTTACTGGTCCAGATGTGAGGACTTTTGTGTTCTGTATGTTTTTGTTGTTGTCAGGTGCCATC
>NW_006408537.1:16985763-16986961 GCF_000296735.1 Chrysochloris asiatica | reverse complement strand
GTCGTCTGATCTCTTGACTGCTGCTTCTGCGAGTGTTGACAGTTGATCCAAGAAGAATGAAGTCCTTGACAACTTCAATCTCTTCTCCATTGATAAGAGTGCTGTTTATTGGTCCAGTGGTGAGGATTTTTGTTTTCTTAACATTGAGATGTAATCCATTTCGAAGGCTGTGCTCTGTGATCTTCATAAGTACATGTTTCAAGTCCTCTTCACTTTCAGCAAGCAAAGTTGAATCATCAGCATATTGCAGGTTGTTAATGAGTCTTTCACCAATCCTGATGCCACGTTTTTCTTCATAGGACCCAGCTTCTCGTATTATTTGCTCAGCATACAGATTGAACAAGTATGGTGAAAGAACACAACCCTGTCACACACCTTTCCCAATTTTAAAACATTCAGTGTCCCCATGCTCTGTTCGAACAACTGCCTCTTGGATCAGGTACAGATTTCTCAGAAGTACAATTAAGTGTTCTGGAATACTCATATTTCTCAATGTTGTCCATAGTTTGTCAAGATGTGTGTTCTGTATATTGCAGTACAATCCATATTCAAAGCTGTGGTCTTTGATCTACATCAGCAAGTATTTTAAATCTTCTTCTATCCAGCATGTGAGGTTGTCATCTGCATATTACAGATTGTTAATAAAATTTCCTGCAATCCTGATGCCACATTCTTCTTCATATTATCCAGCTTCTAGTATTATTTGCATGAATCTTGAGGTAACTTATTTTTTTATATCCTCATTATCTGCATTTGGGGCACTTAACAACAAAACAACAAATCTTCATTTGAATCACTGTAATGTCTAGATTACTGCACACATCTTGAGAAATATCTACTTGAGTAGTCACACAGACAGGAACTTAACTTGGATGAACTATCATTACTATGCTATGTGTCTTAGGCCAGTTTTTCTAGGGAGACAAAACCAGTGAAACATATAAATATGTATATATAGATAGGAGTTTATTATCAAGGAAAGAATTTACAGTTGCAAGTCCCAGGTGCCCAGCAGAAGAGAGAGAGTCCCTCCCGCCATGTCCATTATATTGAGTGCTGGCCACACCCCCAAGGAAGTATCCCTTCAATTGATTGACTGCTCAGAGCAGATCATTATAGAGGTAACTATGTCTGTTGAATAAGGAGGATTGTAGAAGAATTGATGCCTTTGAGTTGTGGTGTTGGAGGAGAATACTGA
>NW_006408537.1:16983546-16985459 GCF_000296735.1 Chrysochloris asiatica | reverse complement strand
AACAACAATGTCTGTATTAGATTTCATCACTTGGAGAATAAGCACATCCCAATTGCTAAACCTCTGGAAATACTGGTCTATTCAAGTTGACACAAAACACTAACCATTAAACCATGTCTATGCAGAACTTTCAAAAAATTCAATCAAATTGGCATAATCTAATCACCCAAACTGGTCCTGGTGTGGCACTGTGTATTAATGCACCAGGCTGCAAGATCAATGGTTCAAGCTCACCAGCTGCTCCTCAGAAACCCCATACAGGGTCGCTATGGGTCAGAATCAACTCGATGGCACTTCACAACAACAACAATCACCTAAACTTTAAATGAATATCAGATCTTGAGCCAAGATTGTTGCTAATATATATATATATATATATTTATATATTTGACATAAACACTTTTATTCTTACATGTGAAGAAAGTTATGGAAAATAGGAATTTATGACAAAGTAAATGTATTTAAAATGAGGAAATAAAACCATGGCTAATTAATCTATTGTAGCTAAAATTTTAGCTAATAGCTATGAGTAGATAAAACCTTAATGGAGTGAAATGCTACTGATCACTGTGTAAATCTTGACATGTTTTACCAAACAGTCCAGTATTTTGGGGCACTTCAGACTTTTTTAAACTCAGCTTTTCTTAGTAATCCTGTTAACTTTCTTCATTTTTTTCTTTTTTCTTTTCGCTGTCATCTGCCTTCTTTTCTTCACTGATATTTTTGTTTTTGTTGTTTATCACTTTCTTATGTATGAGTCCACTCAAACTTATTTTCAACCAACTTTTTCAATGTTTCCTTTGAAGTTCAAGGTTCCAAGATTTCCATCTGTGAGTATTTAATTTTGTCTGTTGTATCTTTGTATAGAGGGTTCATATAATGCTTCTGTTTACTCTGCTACTTACTGGAAGTTTTTAAAATTATTCTTATGTTCAATAAATGAAAACCACAATATGTCTTTGTTTCTTCATTTATTATAAAATTAAGATATCTATTGGAGTCCTGGTGTGGCATTGTAGAATAGACACTGAGCCACAAGGTCAGTTTGAACTACAAAGTCAGTGATTCAAACGCACCAGGTGCCCCTATAGAGGATCACTATGTGCTGGAACCAACTTGATGGCACTTAGCAACAACACTGGAAAATATCTAGTATTGTGTCCTATGGAGATGGTTGACAGGAATTGTTTTGTTAACTATTGTACTTGTTCTATTTATCTTCTTTATACCTATTTGTGAGAACAAGTCTAAAGATATTTCACTGAAGCAAAGTTAATTTTTTCTGTGGGACAACAAAGACAATTCAAGGGCATGAAATTTTACTCTCCTGTTGCAAAATCTTCATGTGTACTAAATGCTTATCAGACATTTTGATGTGAATTTCCATTTTTGGCCTTTATTTCACTTTCTTTGCACATATATTTAACCAAGGTCAAATTGGTGTGTGTCAACCTTTCAATATCTTTACTTAGTATTTTCATTTTCATTAATATTTAGTCTTAAAAAATTATGTAATTTCCGTTAACCTGCTCAATTTCCATCCTAAAATTTTTTGATGTGTAATTAATTTGCCTGGCTCACTATAGATTCTAACATTCTGAAAATGAATAATGGCATATGAAATTTTATATTGTTAAGTGGAGTAAGACTGAATTGTTTTGTATATGGTCATAATAAACAAACATTTATGAATTAGTGTAGTATTTCAATGAATAGTGTTGGATTACCTATTTATTTATACCTATTTATTTATTTTGAAACAATGAAAGTTTCAAAGCCAAATCAGATAAAATATTTAATAAAAAGAAAAGAGTAAGACTAGAAGAAGAAAATATGCTTTCAAAAGAAAATGACCAGAAACTTTTAGTTTTGTGCTTTTTATGTCTACAATAAATTATGTTGGTATATATATT
>NW_006408537.1:16973282-16983012 GCF_000296735.1 Chrysochloris asiatica | reverse complement strand
TCAATGTGGCATTACAGCCTTACATATTCTCAAGGTTCACTCTTCCTTCTAGAGCTGGCCAGTACCCTAATTTTATAACTTCCTTACTTTTCTTCATTATTCTATCATGTATGCATTCCTAAGTAACATCATTAATATTAATATTATACACACACACTACTAGAAGACTTCAAAAAGTTCATGGAGAAATAGAATTAAAAGATAATTAGTTTTTTCCATAAACTTCTGGAAGTCCCTTCATATATATTATTTCTTGTCTTACATTTTTAACTATGTTTTTAGTTGTAGTTATTTATTTTTAATTACTTTTCATTGTTTTATATTTCTTATTATTTGGTCATTTTATTTTGCATGAATGATTGGTAACTTCAGAATTTGAAGCAATTAAAAATAATAATGATATCACCATTTTTTGCATGTGTCCTGGTACACATGCAAACAACATTTTCTAGGGAATTTATGCATATTGTAAATGCAGTTGCTAAGTCATAGAGCATATCTTTCTAACTCTAGCTCTAAATCAATATTTGTTTGTTTTTTTAAATCTCAGATTTATTTTCACATTTACCTGGTGAAGGCAACATATTAAGATGCTTCACCAATGAATTTTAGGGTAGAAAAAATAGTATTGTTGTTGTTTTTAAGTGCTGTCAAGACACTTCTGACTACTGGCAACCCTGCATAGGGTTTCCAAGGAGCGATTGGTGTGTTTGAACCACTAGCCTTGCAATTCAAACTAATCTTGCAGTCTACTGCATTTTCCTGTAGTGCCACACCACAGAACAAAATTAGATGGTGAAGGCTAAGGCTGCATATTACCTTGCTCCACATGATGACTAGAGAATGACAGGGCAACAAGAGACACGAGGATACTTCAATTACTATAATGACAGAGCAGGGAAATTGCCTCTTATTTTTAAATCAAGAACATGCCTCTTGTTGACATTTCTAATACTAAGTGTTTACTAAGTGTGCTTACTAAGTCTCTATTGCCTAACTCTAATATGAGAGTATATAGTTCAATATTTAGGAGAGTAAGTGGTAGAGTCCTACTGCTGCTGTTATCAGATACCATCATCAAGTCATTTCTGACTTACAGAAGCACAATGTGACAGAGTAAAAGTATTCCATGGACTTTTGTTGGCTATAATCTTTAGATTACAGTTCACCAGATGTTTCACCTGCAGAGTGGCATTGCACTATCAAACCTTCAGGTAGCATGCACGAGTGCCTAAGCATTGCACAGGACTCTCATATCTGGGTTCAAACCCAGATCTCACCAGTTACTCATTGTGTAACTTTAGAAATGATACCAACTTTCAAACTTTTTTAAAAATAGATTTCAATTTTTTAATTTTATTTTAAATGCCTTCATGTAGAATAGGAATAAAAATAGTTTATTTCCTAATAGATATAAGTGTGTGTAGAATTCAATTTCACAATAACATTTTAATTGACAAATAGTAATTTATGAAAAGAAATGTTCTTGAATCTAATAATTATTGATAACACTCAGATTTTCTTGGAACAAAGTCCTGAAATGTAGACACAATAATGAGTAACTCTGTGTGGGGAAAAATCAAGGTAAAGTGGGGAAAAAGTCTATTTTTGTACTTAATTCATTTCTGAACTCTAAATCTCACAGGCTTCAATTATTAAGCACTCTATGGATTAATGTTTGAAATGAAGAATTTGCCTCTTAATGTGAAATCTGCAGCCATCATAAAGTTGATGAAGGTAATGTCCTTGGCTTAGTTACTCTCTAGAGAAGCTAGTTCTCTTTTTGTGCTGTGTGCTTGGCACATACTAAAGAGATTTTGAAAAAGTGCATTTCCCGTATGAAAACATGGCAGAATATCAATTGGGTGAAATAGTGCAACTTCTCCTAAAGCATACACTGTTATACACTAATCATTTTACTGCGAATTAAAATATTTTATGTGGAATATTTTCTATTTGTTGATTCTTACTATAAAACTGGACATTAATTCTTAAAATGAAAGGCCTGTAAACATAATTGAGATGACGCTAAAAATAAAACATTTGACGTTTATAAGCATAAAAATAATAAACTAGAGAATTAAAACATTAAATTTTAAGTTATGTTGTTGTTGTGAATTGCCATCGAGTAGGTTCTGACCCATATCACCCTGTATAGGGTTTCCGAGGAGTAGCTAGCGAGCTTGAACCACCTACCTTGCTGTTCAAATGACTTTACAGTCTGACGCATTAGCCCACAGCGCTACACCAGGACTCCATTTAAGTTATAGGCACCTCTAAAATTTTCTCTATGGGATAATAATACCCTAAATATGGAAAGATTAAAGCAAAATATTTTAATTTTAACTATCATGTTTTCATTCTTTAAACTGATAAGGTAAAATATGATTTATTAAAGAGGATGATTTTTGCATATCTACTTCTGGTGTGGTGCTGTAGGATTAGCACTGGACTGGGAACCAAAAGATCAAGAGTGCAAACACAACAAATGCTCCTCAGAAACCCTATATAGAATTGGTATGAGTCAGAACCGACTCAATGGCACTTAACACCAACAACAAGATTGTGTGGTGCCATTGGATAAACAGTGGACTGTTAACCACAAGATGCTCCTTGGAAACATTACACAGACTTGCTATCGTTGGAACTGACTTGATGGTACATAACATTGTTATAGTATGTCCCTTTTGAAATAACTTTAATAATTTGGTTTTACTTGATAAAATAAAGGGATGAATATTTCCTTAATTTTAGTATTTATATACACATAAAATTATCTAATTTTAATAAAGTAAATACTTTAAATTATTTAATGTTTTCCTATTTTTATTCATGTAATGTTTATATTCTCTTATCTCTATCTCTCAATATATTTTTTTCATCTATATGATAAATTCAACATATTTACAGGTGTAAAACATCTAAGGAGTTTTCATGGTCACTTCTGGTGTCATATGTGATTCAAAACTCATTTGCTGCTGTGTGGACACACCTGTAACCCTGTGTTGTTACCTGTGGTGTTAATAGAGCTCCATTTGCAGTGGTATAGAGGAAAAAACTTACCATAGGCTATTTTGAAGTCCTGGTATAGCAATGAGGGCTAATGTGCTGGAATGCAAAGTTGGTTTGAATCATAAGGTTGTTGGTTCAAGTTCACCAGCCACTCCTAGGAAACCCTATATAGGGTCACTATGGGTCGGGACCAACTTGTTGGTACTTGACAAAACAACAACAATTATGTACATTAAAGTTACTACTTAGATCTCCCACCATCATCATGGCCTACAGAGGATTAGCTTCACATATTGATAATATTAAAGAAATCAATATTTAAGTAATAATTAGCTATTGATTAGAGCTAGATAGAACATTATAAAGATAATTTAAAATATGTACTTGTAGATTCAGTATCTAGATTCTTTATATTTATTTCAAAACATTAAGCAGCTCTTTTTCAATGGAATTGATGTTCAATAAATATCATGAAAATCATCTTTAAATCTTGATCATACTCTTGTACGGGATCAACTAGATGGTGACAGTAAATAAATTAGCTTATTGAAAAAAGATAAACTTTTGATCAAATCAGAATAGTTTGCTCATAAATACCGTATGTTGCTCTTATTTTACACTACTATTCATTGTCATTTAAATCCTATATGATTTACACACAAACATAAATTAAGAAAATGTTTAATAACTACACCCTCTCTATGGTCATTCATATGTCTTTGCAGCCATTTCCTTATTCTTTCTGACACGCACAATGTTATTTTTTTCTCAATAGCCAACTATTCTTTTTCTAAACTTGGTTTGTTAGATTTATCAATGCATCTAATGATATAGTATCTTTTGGAACTCAACAAAACCATGATCATTAGGTCATTAATTAAAATGACACCGGGTGAAAGATAAACAGAGTAAATTGGATATCATGTCATCTAATGTGGATAGTTCATATCATAATACTCTTTTTTTAATTTGTATTCTTATAATATTGATAAGAAAAAATAGTTTCCATTATCTTGATAAATACTGAACCATTCACCTCAATTTGAATACACAGCTTATGAATTATTGAGCATCATCATTGATGTGTAAGAAAGAAAAATTCCGATTTTTGAGATATTAAATAGTAAACAAATATAAATCCTCTGCATAACACTTTGAGTAATAGGGAAAATATAATCAGACTATGTTTTAATTCTCTAGAGAACAAAACTATATCTTCTCAAAGGTATATGGTTGGGGTAATTTTTATGTTGTACTTGGAAGCAATACAAATCTCCAAAAACAATGGACCATGTAAATTGGATATTGTCTAACAAGCAGAGAGTACCCAGAATAATTATTTACAACATTTCTTAATAGATGAACTATTCAAGCATTTGGCAATGATCAAATGTATCTGGGATTTGCATTGTCTATTTTAAAAAGTAAATAACTACTTGTGTGCATGTTCTCTCAAAGGTTTTATCTGCACAAAAAATAGGCATCCACCTAGACTTTTAAAGAAAATACACAACATCTAAACATAAATACTAAATCTACAAGTATTTCTACTAAGGTTCTAGTTCATACATATATGGGTTCCCACCACCAAAAAACTATGTTTTAACATGCCGTTGCTACAGATAAATTCTCTCAAAAATACACTTATATTAGTTTTGATAGGAATGCACTCTGGTGGTACAGTGGTTGAGCTTTGAACTGCTAGCCACAAGGTCAGTCACTTGAGTCCATTGGTGACTCTTCAGAAAAAAGATGAGGTTTTTGTTCCTATATAGATTTATAGGGTTGGAAACCCTATTCACGGTCACTATAAATTGGAACCAACTCAATATATAAAACCAACACCAGTCTCATTAGAGTGCCTTCGAAAAACAAGGTCCAGTCTAAACAGTGACTTCTGAGGTTATCTGCCGTGCCAGTTAAATTAAAAGCATAGCTGTCATCTCCGAAAATTATACTGATTTTGGGAGGATTCTAAATGGGTAATTTATGAAGTATAATCAATTAGCAGAATCTTGATAGATTGTATCAAAGAACACAAGAAAATCATCAGGGCTTAAAATTAAGAAGTTTTAAGAAGTGGAAAACTGCATTGGTGAGAAAAATTTCATGAAACTTGTGCTGATAATTGTTTTTTTTTATTATTATCATTACAAGTGCCTGCTTATTCTTCAAGCATAGCCAGGGCTACCCTTGAAGAAATTTTTAGGAAACCTTACACCATCTATCCTCCAAATCTCATCTTGAACCTTCAGGCTTCTTTTTGTTACCCAAACTCAAAAGAACAAGATACGAGATCCACAAGGCTACCCAAACTGCAGTTTTGACATGGTAGAAATCAGAAAGAAGGATTAGAAAGAATGAAACGCTGCCTCCAGAAGTGAATTGACCTAGAGGAATGAATGATATGTTGAGAAAAAATAGCTTCACATTTTCATATTTTGTTTAAAAATGTTTCCATAATTGTTTAGCCAGATGTTTTGAATTATCTTAGTATATTTATTATTTTATATAGCAGCATTTATGTGTGAATTTACCAAACATTGGGAGGTAGCAGTATTATCTAAGTGTAGTTTTGCTGCTTAAACTATATTCCACGATCATAAAACAGTACTTTCCTTACACAGTGCATACAGTACTGTTCTCAATATATTGCAAACAAAGAATCCTTGATTCTAAGCCAACTTAGATATATATGTCTAACCACATATAGGATTTCAGTCTCTTTTGAGGAACAAAATATATTCCATCACATATTTACTTTTTGTGAGAATTACACCTTTTGCAATTTGCAACTACAGTATTATAAACTACTATGTGATTGAAAACTAAATAAAGGTTATATTTATCAAAGTTAACAGTGTTTCTTTCTGTTGTACATAAGGTCGCTATGGGTCGGTACCAACTCGATGGCACCTAACAACAACAACAACATCTACTTTATCAAGGCCCTTCTATATGGACTGATACCTCCTGACAGCATACTCTAAAAACAAGAGTCAAAATCTCATCATGTTCCCATTTAAATAGCATGCTGGTTGTACTTCCAAGACAGGCTTGCTTATTATTCAGGCAGTCCATGGTACTTTCAACATTCTTTGACAACATGATAGTTTAGTTATATCTACAGTCTTCTTTACTGATTTTCCAACTTTCATATTTAAAATTGTAACCCATCAATTTCTGGAGCCTTGGTTTTTGTCAATGCCTTCAGTGCAGCTTAGACTTCCTCCTTCAATAGCAGAGGTATTTGCTCACATTCTACTTCTTGAAATGGTTGAATATTGACCTTGCATTTCAAATAACACTTACGTCTTCTTTGATGCTTCCTGAATCATTCAATATTTTGCCTGTAGAATCTTTACAAGTTGAGGCTTGATTTTTTTAAATTTCTTTCAGTTTGAAAAATGCAATGATGAGGTGTTCTTCCCTTTTGATTTTCTGACTCTTGGTCTTTGTACATTTAATTATATTTGACTGTCTTCTTGAGCTGCCCTTTGAAATTTTCTATTCTTCCTTGCTTCTTCCATTTGCTTTATCTTCTCTAACCTCAAGAGCAAATTTCAAGATTGCTTCTGATATGCTTTTTGTCTTTTCTTTCTTGTCTTTATAGCTGCTAAAACATTAAACGTCTGTTAATAATTGGAATGTGGAACGCACAAAGTATGGATCTAGGATACAGGAAGTCATCAAAACTAAAATCGAATTCAAAGAGATTTATAACCTAGACATTGTTATCATTAAGTGCTGTGAGTCAGTTTCAACTCATAGCGACCCTGTATAGGGTTTCCGAAGAGCAGTTGGTAAGCTAATACCACAGACCTGGCAGTTCAAACCAACCTTACAGTCCAGTGCATCGACCTGCAGTGCCACACCTATTGTTGTTGTTAAGTGCCATCGAGTCGGTTCCGACCCATAGCGACCCTGTACAGGGTTTCCAAGGCTGTAAATCTTTATGGGAGCAGAACACCTCGTCTTTCTCCCGCGGAGTGGCTGGTAGTTTTGAACTGCTGCCCTTAAGGTTCGCAGCCCGATTCGTAACCACTACGCTACCAGAGCTCCTATTGTAGTAATTGTTACATGCAGTCAAGTTGGTTTCTATTCACGACACTGTATAGAGGTTCTTAGGAATGGTTGGCGGGTTTGAATTACCGACTTTGTTGTTAGTTTATCCTATAGAACCACACCAAGTGTTTCTTGACTGTCTCCATGGTCAATTGCTTCTTTCTCTGTTTCACTTTTTCTTCTTCTCTCTGTGTCTGTCTCAAGAGTTCCTCTTCTTCGTGTGATTACATTGAGACTCCACCTAAGGAATTCAGAATAATCTCTGAAGATCCTTAACTTAATCACATATTTTGCACATATAAGGAAATATTCAGAAATCCTTATAATTAAGGTGGTGGTAGTGGTGGTGGTGATTGTGTGTCCTGGAGTTGGTTCCGACTTATGTTGTTGTTGTTATGTACCATGGAGTCGGTTCCGACTTATAGCGACCCTATATAGGGTTTCCAAGGCTATAAATCTTTACAGGAGAAGAAAGCATTCTCTTTCTCCCGTTATAATTAAGATATGAACATTTATTTTGTGTTTTTGTTTTTAAGGCAGTTTGTGTTTTGTTGTTGAATCACTGAAAACTCAACAACACTGCATAAGGTTTACTAGGAGCAGCTGGTGAGTTTGAACCCCCTGATCTTATGTGAACCATCCTTGGGATCCAGTACTTATCCTACAGAACCAGTTTACTATGAACTAATTCATTTTGCAATATTTACATCAACATTTGTGTAGGTTAATTTATCAGAAAGGCACATTATCCTGATTGACTCTCATGTTTCAAAGGATTATTTCTTGCTTGAATTCATTCTTTAAACCATACTTCTAACCACAGAAACAATGTCTAACAAGAAACAAGGGAAACTTGTTTCTAAAATATCAAGTCTTAAATCCTTGGAATAAAAAAAGAAATAAAATAAAGTTTTGGTCATTTGTCTTTTGTCTTTTCCCAGTATTGTCCCTGATCATCTCAGGCTTCATTCATATTTTGCTGTTTGTTGTTATTGTTGTTGTTAGGTGCCATTGAGTCAGAGCAGACTCGTAGAGACCTTACGCACAGCAGAATGAAACACTGCCCAATCCTGGGCCAACCTCACTATTGTTGCCAGGCTTGAGCCCATTGATAGTGCCACTTGGCCAATCCATCTCACTGGGGGTCTTCCTCTATTTCTCTGACCCTCCACCTCACAAAACATGATATCCTTCTCCAGTGATTTGTCCCTTCTGATAATATGTCCGACGTATGAGAGACAAAGTTTGGCCATCTTGGTCTCCAAGGAGCACTCTGGCTGCACTTCTTTCAACACAGATCTGTTTGTTCTTTTGGTAGCCCATGGCACTTTCAATATTCTTCTCCAACACCATAACTCAAAACCATCAATTCTCCTATGGTCTTCTTTATTTACTGTCCTACTTTCACATGCTATGAGGTTATTGAAAATACCATGGCTTGGATCTGGCACACCTTAGTCCTCAAGCTGACGTCTTTGTTTTTTAACACTTCAAATGCATTTTTTTTCATCCTGGGAATATTATGAAATGCATTCAAATGGAACAGTCATTTTTAACAGGATAATACAACATACTTTTTGCAGAACATGTCAAAATAATTAAGTCCAATGTTCAAAGTAAGGTGAGACAACAATTGAAATGCCATACTAATTAAATGTCCAAAAAGAATTCCAAACAGTTTATTTGGAAATCACAAATCTTACGTTGAAATTATTAGATGTTGCTGTATGCAAACATTATATTCTTAGGCAATTTTCTAAATTAGCTTAGTATGTTTACAGTTATCTTGAAAGTACGATTTGAATCAAGACCTTATATCTGTGTACTTGATAATAACCTGAAATCTTACTCATTTCTGACACAGCAGGTTTTTGATAGCTCTGTAAAAAACAGAACATCATTACTTCAGGCAAGGTGACAAGGATAATCACTTTCTATAATTCATGTTTAATACTTGAATGCCAGAGAGAAATCATCATGTCCTTGGTCCAATTTTTTTTTTACCACACTACATCATCTTCCTGCAAGAAAATATTTGTGAGAATTACCAGAGTGACTTCAGTTCAAAGAAAATGCATTAGATTTTTGTCAGCTTTTGAAAATGTTGTAATTCAAAGTAATACTTGAACTGCTAACATCCAATACAGTGTTTATAGTTTTCTTACAGTAGTAACTCTCTTCAGCAGTCTACAAGTCTGATAAGAATGCTTGTCTGCACAGTTTGTCAAAGAAAATGCATCTCATGAAAAAGTTTAGTGTTACCTATTTAGAATATAAAATACATTTATATTTTTTGTTAAAAACTAGATATGTGTGTCTTGAAGTCAGATAGTCATATAATCAGCAGTGTTTTCTCTGAAATAGCATAATTTACATTAATGTGTTTTATTAATGGAGTTAGAGTATGTGCAATATGATCTTCATATGGTACATTAATGTGCAAATATGACAGATGTCCCCACTGCATGGTGGTTGCCAATATAACTTTGTGGGCTTGAATCAATCCTGTTCTTATCATATAAGCATGTCAATTCATGTTTATTATGCATTTTATGACTCACATTTTTCTTCTATTTATGTTAATTCAAAAAAGGAAAAATTAATTATATTTTCATGTATAAACTTGGAAGTGAATTTGACAAAAAGTTTTGGT
>NW_006408537.1:16967209-16971415 GCF_000296735.1 Chrysochloris asiatica | reverse complement strand
TTCTTTCAATGCACTTTGGACTTCCTCTCTGAGTATCATTGACTCTTGCTCATATGGTATCTCTTGAAATGTTTGAACATTAACCATTTCCTTTTGGTACAATGATTCTGTGTATTTTTTCCATCTTTTCTTAATGCATTCTACATCATTCAATAATTTGCCCAGTGAATCTTTCAATAATGAAAGTCAAGGCTTGAATTTTTTCTTCAGTTCCCCCAGCTTGAGAAATTCTGACCGTGTTCTTCCCTTTTGGTTTTCTAACTCTAACTATATACATATATCAAGGAAATAAATCACATAGTTGTAGAGACAGGAAAGTTCCAAGTCCATAGGTCAGATGTCTGGCTGGAGACTTCTGACTCATGAATTTACAGGGGCCGATGAACCAAGACAGCAGGCTTACAGCTGTAGAGGCAAATAAATTCAATGTTGGCAGGTAAGCTAGAAAGCTTCTAAAGACTCCTAGGATAAGCAGGCAATACAACAGGCCACATGGCTCCAGTCCAAATAAACAAAGGTCAGATGGGAAACCAGATGCAGGATCCAGATTTAGTAAAAATGAAACAAGCTTTGCCTAAGTGTTCAATATATTGGAAGCAAATCATACTCCCAAGGAAATTTGTTTTCAATTGATTGGGTGCTCATAGCAGATCTCATCATGAAACTAATTACATATTAGATCGCATCATGGGAGATTACTTAGTCTTAACAGTCAAACCACTGAAAACCCTGGCTCGATCAGATTGAGAGAAAATCTTAACCAGCACACACTTGCATATTTTCTGATCTTGCTCTGAACCATGCTAAGTGTACTTTGACCCTTCCCAAAGAGAATGCTAACAAATGAGCTTTGGTATACACAGAGACTGAAGTGGTGGGTCAAAAGATTAGTGATGATAGATCCAAGGAAATTCATTTGTTCAATAGACATTTGTAAGTGTTGGAATGCATAGTACACATATAACAATCTTTACCAAAAAGAAGGTGACAATTTTTCAAATGAAAGAAATTTGTAATAAATCCCTTATAAATAATAAAAAGACAATAAGCATAATCCTTTATGTAGATATGTAAGATAAAATTCAGTACGTGCAAGTAAAAAACAGACTGTTAGTACAGAAAAATTGTATTAAAATCTGTATGTTCAGTGTAGGTCTAATGAAAAGGTGACATTTGATATGACTAAACAGTTGGCAAGATAAAATATTTTCTGGAAAGAACATTACAAATAGATGAAAATCCAATTTAAAACTCTGAAGCAATGCCAAGTTTGCTTTATTAGAAGTAACCGGAAGACAAATGTGACTGCCCTGGAGTGAGAAGAATGGGGCTGTACTGAAAGAATAGTTGTTGTTGTTAGGTGCCATCCTGTCAGTTCACTCATAGCAAATCTATGCACAACAGGATGAAACATTGCCCGGGACTGCTCCATCCTCACAATTGTTGTCATGTTTGAGCATATTACTACTGCCACTGTGCCAATCCTTCTCCTTAGGGAATCTTCTCTTTTTTGCTGACCCTCCCATTTACCAAGCATAATGCTCTTCTCCAGGGAATGTTGTCTCATGATAATGTGTCTGAATTATGAGAGAAAAAGTCTTTCTATCCTTGGTTCTAAGAAGCATTTTGACTGTATTTCTTTAAACATAGATTTATTTGTTCTTATGGCAGTTCATGGTACTTTCAATATTCTGCTCTAGCACCATAATTCAAATATATCAATCTTTTACAGCCCTCCTTTTTTGTTGTCCAACTTTCACATCCATATATTTTATGGATAATGCCATGGCTATGGTCAGGTACACTTTAGTCCCCAAACTGATATCTTTGCTCTTGAAAACTTTAAAGAAGTCTTGTGCAAGAGATTTGCCTAATATGTACTTTGATTTCTTGATTGCAGTTTCCATGAGTGTTGATGGTTGATCCGAACAAAATAAAATCGTTGACAATTTTATTAAAATATTATTTATATGTCTAATTGTGTGGATGCTTGTTTTCTTTACATTTTAGGTGCAATTTATACTGAAGGCTGTGGTCTTTGATCATCATTAGTAAGTATCTAAGTCCTCTTCATTTTCAACAAGTTGTATCATCTGCAAATTGCAGGCTATAAATATGTCTTCCTTCCATCTTGATGTCATGCTTTTCTTCATATAATCCAGGTTCTTAGATTATTTGCTTAGCATACAGATTGAATAAGTATTTGAGAGAATACAATCTTGGAACAATCCTTTCCTGATTTTAAACCATTCAGTATCCCCTTGTAATGTTTGAACAATTATGTACAGATTCCTTAGGAACACAATGAAATGTTCTGGAATATACATTCTTTGCAATGTTGTTCATAACTTGCATGATCCACAGGGTCAAAAGCCTTTTCATAGTCAATAAAGCACAAGTAAACCTCTTTCTGTTATTCTCAGCTGTCAGAAAAGATCCATCTGATGTCAGCAATCACATTCTTAGCTCCACATCCTCAACTAAATCCGGCTTGAAATTCTGGAAGTTCTGCAGCCCTTTTAAAATAATTTTCATCAAAACTTTACTTGCATATGATATTAATATGTATCAATGTTTTCTGCATTCAGTTGGGTCACCTCTCTTTGGAATGGGCACAAATATGAATATTTTCCAATTGGTTGGCCATGTAGCTCTCTTCCAAATTTCTTGGCATACATGAGTGAGTGCCTGCCATGCTGCATCAGTTTGTTGAAAGACTTTAATTTGTATTCTGTCAACTGCCAGAGACTTGTTCTTTGCCAATGCTTTTCAATACACTTTTAACTTCTTCCCTCAGTATCATTAGCTCTTGATCATATACTACCTCTTGAAGGGACTGAACATTGACCATTTATTTTTGGTACAGTGACTCTGTGTACACCTTACATCTTCTTTGGATGCTTTGAACATCATTCAATATTTTCTCATGGAATCCTTCAACATTGTAAGTGGAAAATTGAAAGTTTTCTTCATTTCTTTTAGCTTGAGAAATGCTTAGAATGTTCTCTTTTGGTTTTCTAACCCCAGGTCTTTGCACATTTCATTTTAATACTTGATTTTGTTTTCTCAAGCTGCCCTGGGAAATTTTCCACTCATTTCTTTTGCTTCCTTATTTCTCCTAATCACTTTAACATCTCTTTGAGGGAGAGCAAGTTTCAGAGTCAAAAGAATAGTAGATGATATCAAAGAAGGGATTTGAATCCAACTCATGGAGGGCTCCAGAAGACAATGGAAGGGGTCTTTCTCAGAGGTCTTAGGATCTTTGTTTCAGGGCATCTGATTGTAAACATAAATTGAATCATTTCATATCAAATTTTCACTTGTTAAAAGAAAGCACCATAAAATTAGAAAACCTAAAAAACACTAGAAAAACAAAACAGAATGAACACATTTAATCATAAAAAATTTTTTCCGATTTGCATTTGTCCATGGTAATGAGAAACTCAAAAGCACTTGCAGACAATAAAGATCTCAGATAAAACAAGGGCTTTTTTTTTAAAACTTATTTTGAGATTTCCTACAACATCCATGGAAAGATGAGTGAGGTGAATGGGTTTTTCTATGGAGATTCAGTAAGAAATATTAAAAATAGCCAATGAATGTGATGTGTAGTTTTCTCAGAAAAGGCAAAGTGCATTTTACTCTATTTGTTGTTGTTGTTAAGTGCCGTCAGTCAGTTCCGACCATATATAGGATTTCCTAGGAGCAGCTGGTGAGCTTGAACTCCTGACCTTGCACTTCACACTGACCTTACATTAAGCGCATCAACCCAGAGTGCCATACCAGGACTCCATTTCCGAACTCAAAGCAGTAGGAGAAATGCAGATTGTTGTGACACAGTCTATGCATTGAGTTAATGCAAGCTCAACAGCCACTCCTCACACACCATATATAGTGTTGCTATGAGTCAGAACTAACTCAATAACAACAACTTGTAAGTAGTGAATGCAGAATTTTACCAGATATTCCTAGGAAACCTTATATAAGGTTGCTATGGGTCAGAACTGACTCAATGGTAATTAACAACAATAACAACTGAGGTCTCCAGAAATTTTCTCAAACATAGCAATGATTGTGAGGATGGCACTTGTCCCACTACTCTTTGGTTCTGTAGTATGTAGGGTCATGATGAATTGAAATCAATTCAATGGCACCTAACAAAGTCAACTATATTGAGGTCTGTTAAAAAATAAAAAATAAAAAAAA
>NW_006408537.1:16960806-16962738 GCF_000296735.1 Chrysochloris asiatica | reverse complement strand
TATCTGACAGTGTTTCTCTGCTATTCATAAGGTTTTCAGTGACTAAATATTCGAAAGTAGTTCATCTCTCTTTCTTCCTGTCTGTCTTCATCTGAAAGCTCATCTGAAACCTGTCCACCATGGATGACCCTGCTGGTATTTAAAATACCGGTGGCATAGTTTTCAGAATCACAGCAACTCACAAGTCACCACAGTACAACAAACTGACAGATGAGTGGCGTATGTAAGCATTACAGCCTTGGAAATGCTATGAGAATATTCTACTCTGTCCTGTTGGGTTGCTATGAGTCAGGATCTATTCTATGTCAATAGATATATGTGTAATTGTGTAATATAAGTATAGATAACATATGGTTTGTTATTAATTGAATTATGTTTGCCAAAAATATGTTTTAACCGATAACTTTATTGTATGTTGATAACTTTATTAGCATAAAATGAATGTGATATTTAAATGTCAGTAGATATTTCACAAGTATGTCTAAAACATCACATTTGGAAGATTCCAAATTTATGCAGGCAAAGTTAAGTCTAATTTCAACATAATAAAAAAATTATTGTTGTTAAGTGCTATCAAGTTTGTTCCGACTTGATCTATAGGGTTTCTGAGAATCAGCTACTGGGTTTGAACAGCTGACCTTGAAATTAGCAGTTTAATGCTTGTCCTAACTAACATATTTTACAAAAGTATAAAATATAACAAAAAATAACTAAGAACCATAAATAATCTTATACACTCAAAAATTGATTTCTGTATTAATCATGAGATTGTTTTCAGAAAAAAATCAGTGGGAGTATTTGATCAGATTAACTGTGTATGTGTTGTTGTTATTATTTGTTGTTGTTGTTAAGTGCTGCCAAGTTGATTACAACCCATAGCGACCCTGTATAGGGTTTCCAAGGAGCAGCTGGTAAGCTTGAACCACCGACCTTGCATATCCAATGGCTTTGCACTCTGGTGTATTTCCCCAAATCAGTTCCAACTCAAAGTTATCCGACGAACAACAAAATGAAACACTATGCAGTCCTGTGCCATCCTCATAATTGTTCTTATGCATGAGCTCTTTATTGCTCCCACTGTATCAATCCATCTTCTTGGGGTCTTCCTTTTCTTCATTGGCCCTTCACTTTTCCAAACATGATGTCCTTCTCTAGGTACTGGTTCCACCTATAGAAAAGTAGAAGTAGAAAAGTAGAGGCACATTCTGGCACATTCTGGCTATACTTTTTCCAAGATAGATTTTTTTTTTTTTTTTTGTCTTCTATTTCCAATATTTTTCAGCAAAGGTTTACTTGCATATGAAATTAACAATACTGTTCTTTGGAGTAGGCATAAATAGGGATTTCTTCCAATTGTTTAGAGAATTAGTTGTTTTCTAAATTACTTGGCATAGATGAGTGAGCACCTCCAGTGCTGCATGAGTTTGTTGACATATTACAATTTGTATTTCATTAATTCCTGGACCTTGCTTTTCACCAATCTCTTAAGTGCATCTTATAATTCTTCCCTCTGTACCATTTAGTTTTTATCATATATTTGTTTTGAAATGGAAGAACATTGACTACTTCTGTTTTGTAAAGTCACATGCTGTATTCCTTCTGTTTTCTTTTTTATACATTTTGCATCATTCCTTATTTTTTCCATAGAATCCATTAACATTGCAAGTCAAGGCTTGAATATTTTTCTTAAATTCTCTCAACTTGAAAAATAATATGCGTGTTATTATCTTTCAGTTTTTTAACTTCAGGTCTTTACACATTTCATTATAATAGTTGACTCTGTTTTCTGCAGCTGCCCTTTGAAATTTTCTGTTCAGCTCTTTGACTTTCACATTTCTTTCAGACACTCTAGGTTCTCTGCACTCCAGAGAAAGTCTCAGAGTCTCTTCTGACATCCATTTTTGTATTTTCTTTCTTTTCTGTCTTTATAAT
>NW_006408537.1:16958131-16959761 GCF_000296735.1 Chrysochloris asiatica | reverse complement strand
CACTTCCCTAATCATACTTTGAGTGCCTTCCAATCTGAGGGTCTCTTCTTCCTGCACTATATATGGCAATGTTCTGATACTATTCATTGTGTTTTCATCTTCCAGTATTCTATCTGACAATGTTTTGCTGATATGGTTTTCTGTGACTAATTATTCAGAAGCAGTCTACCTCTCCTTCCTATTCTACATTACTTTGGAAGCTCTGCTGAAACTTGCTATACATCAGTCTGAAAACTCTGCTAAGACCTGTCAATTATGTGTTAGCCTTCTGGTGTTTAAAATACTGGTATCATGCTTCCCAGCATCACAGCAACATGCAAACAGACAAGTGGTGTTTCACACCAGCTTCCAGAGGCAGAAACAAGAGGAGAGAGAGGCGGGGGAGGTATAAAGGGAAAGAGAGGGGAAAAACTCAGTTTGAGGTGAAGACAAATTAGAACACATGAAAATTATATGAAAAAATTTGGTAATTTATATCTTATTCTAAGTGTCAAAGAGAGCTATTGGAAAGTTTTAGGCAAAAGAATTGTATGAGCTCATGTATATTTTTAAGCATCATCATAAGTATTTTTTATAAAGGAACACAAATAAGAGAAAGGAAAGCAGACAAGGGACTATTTCAGATGATGTGAGATGACAAGGGATGATAGTAGCTTTGGTTATTATGATGACAATAGAAATAAAAGTAGACAGTTCAGAATATAAAATTAATTAAACATGGTAATGGTTTGACTATGTGGGAAAGGGAGACATGAGTTTCTAAGGATTATTCTTCAAGTGTTTGACATGAGCAGCGTGATTGATTGCAGTGAGATGAGACCAGAGGGAAGAATCAAAAGTTAATATTTTAATTAAATTTGAGTTGCCAACCAGATATCCAAATCCTCATGATATTAACAGAAATTACCTAATCAAATAAACAGTGCTTTCTGGTTTCAATTAAGGAATAAAGTGTAATCTATTTTATATAATCTATATGATTTATTAATCAAATTAAAATTTTGCATCTTATTAAAGTATAATGTGTCTAAATTCCATGTCAAGTAGCTCTATCTCATTCTCTATTTGAAAAGAATAAATATTGACACTACTATAAAGATCTGTTTATAGAACAGATACACATTAAACAGTCTTAGGATATAGTCCCCAGTTGTTGTTGTTGTTAAATGCTATCAGGCTGGTTCGTATTCATGGTGACCATGTATAGTGTTTCCAAGAAGTTGTTGTTGTTGTTAGGTGCCATTGAGTTGGTACCAACTCACAGTGACCCTATGCACAACAGAACAAAACAATGCCCATTCCTGTGCCAACCTCACTATTGTTGCCACACTTGAATCCATTGTTGCTGCCACTTTGCCAATCAATCTCACTGGGGGTCTTCCTCTTTTTTTTCTGACCTTCAACCTTACCAAACAGGATAATCTTCTCCAGTGACTGGTCCCTCCTGAAAATATGTGCAAAATATGAGAGACAAAATTTGGCCATCCTGGCTTCCAAGGAGCACTCCGGCTGCACTTCTTCTAACACAGATCTGTTTGTTCTTTTGGCAGCCCATGGCACTTTCAATACTCTTCTCCAACACCATAACTCAAATGCATCAATTCTTCTATAGTCTTCCTTATTCACTGTC
>NW_006408537.1:16954572-16957070 GCF_000296735.1 Chrysochloris asiatica | reverse complement strand
GCACTCTGGCTGCACTTCTTCCAAAACAGATCTATTGGTTCTTTTAGCAGCCCATGGCACTTTCAATATTCTCCTCCAACACCATAACTCAAAGACATCAATTCTTCTATGGTCTTCCTTATTCACTGTCATAGTCCCCTTAGATTCTATTATACTATGATGCCCATTGTTTCTCTTCATAAAACGATTCAGAGAATATTTTAAAGTAATTATTTTGTCAAGCTATGTTATATACTTATTTTGCTAAGCATATGATGCAATGACCATTGCATTTTGATGATCCTGTTAAATGCCGTTGAGTTGGTTTCAACTCATAGTGTCCCTGTATATGGTTTCTGAGGAGCAGCTGGTGGGTTTGAACAGCCAACATTGTGGTTTGCAGTCCAGTGCTGATTGTACACCCCCTTTATTTGTGTTTAAGGGACTTTCAGGACATGACTATGGAGATTGTCAAATTATGTCAGTATAATGGTCATACTCCTTTGTATTTTGTGATGCAGAATAGGTGCCATAAAGTATATTTATCTCCTAAAGATTAAAAAAATATTGCCCTAGGATGCTGAGCATATTCTGAGTGTGTATTTTTTAGAAGTTGCTTGAAATTTAGAAGGAAAACAATTACCACTTAAGAAAAATAGAATATCTAATAATGAAACTTAAATCATGATTGAAAAGCACCATTATTTGTATATACTTAGAGAATACATAAATCATGTAAGAAATAGAAAACAGATAAAAGGTTGTAGTAATTAAAAGTAGAATGTGGTGGTGCTCGTTATATGCCGTGGACGACTCTATAGCTACCCTGTACAGAGTTTCCAAAGCTATAAATCTTTACAGGAGTAGAAAGCCTCATCTTTCTTCCGTGGAACAGATACATTCGGCCTACTGACCTTGAGGTTCGCAGCCCAATTAACAACCACTATGCTACCAGAGCGTCTTTAAAACTAGTATGGTGGTGGTGGTTATGTGCTGTGGAGTCGGAATCAACTCACAGCGACCCTGTACAGGGTTTATGAGGCTGTAAATCTTTATGGGAGCAGAAAGCCTCATCTTTCTCCCGCGGAACAGCTGGTAGTTTTGAACTGCTGACCTTGTGTTTTGCAGCCCGATTGGTAACCACTATGCTACCAGAGCTCTTTTTAAAACTAGTATGTTGTTGTTGTGAAGTGTCATCTAGTCAGTTCCGACCCATAGCGACCCTGTATAGGGTTTCTGAGGAGCAGCTGGTGAGCTTGAACCGCCACCCTTGCAGTTCAAACGGCTTTGCAGTCTGGTGCGTTAAATCACAGCGCCACACCAAGATAGGTTACTATAGGTGTGAATTTGGCTATAAAAGTGCCTATAGATTTAAGAAATCTTACTTTTTGTTTTATACTTTTTAAGATGAACTCAGCATCTTAAAGTCTCTTAAGCATACAGGTGCAGCTATATTACCATATTTGATGTAAAATGCAAATTTACTATTTAAATAAGTTTATTCCTATTTTACTAGAATGATCATTATGAGAAGATTTCTCTCTTCACATATATTTAGAAAAATTTACAATACACTAATATAAAGCTTTCCTCCCACATCAGATGCATTCATATATATTATATTTTTAACTTGCAGTTTCATTATTTGATGAAATATGTAATGCAAATTGAAAAAGTCAATGAATATGGAAAAAGTAAAAAAGAAAATGAAAACAATCAAGAATTTCATTTAATAAATATTATCAGTTCTATATAACGAGATCTAGCCTTGCTTTTTTATACACATATAGATGGTTACTATTATTATAAAATAAAATAATGCAGTCTTTGCTCTTCTGTAATATGTTCTTTATTCAGATAAGTATGAACATTGTAGTATGTGAATATATACCTGCATGAGTCTTTTAATATGTCACAAGTAAATTGTATTAAATGACTTATTATAATATCTTAAAATTCATATTCATATCCCTTTTTAGTACAAGGGCATGTTAAAATTATAAACTAAGTTTTTTGTAGAAAGTACATTTATCATTTAATGTAAATAATTATAACAACTTGCTTATTTAATACTTTAGCTCTTCTTTCAGTTTTACTCACTGTGGTGGTTTGTGTGTTACTGTGATGCTGGAAGCTGTACCATCATTATTTAAATGCCGCTGGAATCACCAATGTTGGACAGGTTTCTGTAGAGTTACCAAACTAAGACAGACTAGGAAGAAATGCAAACTACTTCTGAATGGTTAGTCGCTAAAACCTGATGAATAGCAGCAGAATATTCTCTGATCTAGTACCAGAAAATGAGCCCCTAATGTTAAAAGGTCCTCAAAATATGATTGGGTTGATTTTAATTATGTGGATGGACCAAAGCTTTTGTGAAGTTCGTTTGATGAAGGGGAAAAACTCAAGAAACCAAAACAAAGTAAAACAAAAAATGTAGCTTCAAACAGCAGTAAGCATCCATTAGCAAGAGGAACATGGAATGTATGAAGTATGAATCTATAATAATCAGAAATTAT
>NW_006408537.1:16950989-16952962 GCF_000296735.1 Chrysochloris asiatica | reverse complement strand
TTACAAGAACAAGCACACTGTTCACTCATGAGCCATCAAGGCAAGCAATCAAGTCCCTTCAGGACAAACCCCACTGCAAAACTGAACACACAAAGGGAACACACAAGCATACATGTAAAATCACTGGCAACTACATTCTTCTACATTTGAGTGGAAGTTGGGGAAAGTCAATAATGAAGATATGGGCATTTTCCATAGACTCTTGTCAACCTTGTGATAAGAGAAAGAAGAGAAAAGGTTGGTTGGTCAAAGGTAAGGAGACATGGGAACTCCTGAGCCCATGGACATTAACCTAGCCATGGAAGGCTAAAGCTGAGAGTGAATCATCCAGTTGATATGAAGCGGGGAGGAAATGCACAAGAACACCCAAATTTGTAGATAGTATCCATTTGAACTAGCTTGATGACCAGAGCTCGACTAGAGGAAGACAAAGAAATTTGATAAACGAACCAAGTGTACATTGCTACAATTTGATTAACTTGATCAATACTTATGGATGCAGTAGGTCAAAATACCAACTGAGAGGGAAGGAGTCTTCACATCAAGCAACCAACCTATCCCGTATACAGAATAATAGGGATGGGTAACTTAGACATTGTCTGCCTAAAATGAGGGGGTGGGGAGGAGCTATAAAGGCACAAAGTGGCTGGCTTGCAAGTTTTACCAAGAGGGAGTTTATTTTCAGTGTGTGTGAAGGTAGAATATCCATCAATAGCTTCCATCTTGTCTAGATGAGTCGGGTGAAAGGAGACAGGAATAGGATTATTTTAATTCAGTAGTGAATAATTGTTATCATGACTAATTTGGATTGTCACAACTGTAAAGGTAAAAGTTTTGTAAAATAAAGGGGGAGTAGTTAACCTTACATTCCAGGAACAGAGGACCCTAGGACCATGAAGGGAAAAGAGCATGTTTAAACAATTATATATTTCTGAGCATTTATGTACATCCAAAAAAAAAAAAAAGCCTGAAGGAATAGAAGCAAATACTGTTAAATGATGATGCATGGAGGATGATATTGTAATCATTGCAATTATGATATGCAATTAAAAAAATATGATAGACTGAGTGCAAAATTAATTAATGTTTTCCTATGTAAACTATCACTCAACTCACAATAAAAGCTTTAAAAAAATGAAAAAAGAACCTATGGTTTGCTGTTTGCATTGACACATTCAGCTGAACTGATGTATGGGGGAGAAACACACACACATGCATAGAAAAGAAATTGCAGATCTGTGCTGCTGATTAGGCCAGTCATAGTCATCTTGAACTTTTAGGGGCGGCTTTAAAGGCAGATGGCAGTAAGTGGTGCAGAAGCATACCACTTATTGGTTGGTATAATGAGTTGATTTTTTTTTTTTCTTTTTCTTTTCTTCTTGTACCCAGCGTTCCCTTGGTAACTAGAGGTGTGGCTGCCCTCCTCCCTGTACATTCCCAGGGATAATCCTAATCTCTGGGCTGTTGAAGTTTCATCAAAGTGTGTGGGGAGCTAGCAGCACCAAACCTGGCACCTGGAATCAGGTTTGATGCATGCCAGACCTGCAGAGCCAGTTCTGGTCAGCGTTGGACTAGAAGTCCTCAGTTCTCAGTTCCCATCTAGGATAGGAGTTGCTTTGGGGTCTGCACAAACTATTTCCAGATTAGGTGCCCAGGGAGATAATACTTAGCCCTACAGGAACTCAATCAAGGATTGAGTGCTATTACCATTTCATCCCTTAAACACATAATGTGAGGTCTGTGGCAAGAGACTTCGGAAACATCTCTACTCTATGTCTGGTTTTGTTTTGTTTTGTTTCCTTTTATTGTTTTTCTTTCTTTCTTTTTTTCTCCCTTGCCTTTGTCTTTCTTGTCTATTCCCCTTTTCATTTCTTCTTTTTTTTCTACTTCTCTTTCCATAGTGCTGCTGATTCAAATTTTTCATTTCTGCTCAGGTTTATTTATTTAGTCATTTATTCTTACTACTATCTTCC
>NW_006408537.1:16947921-16949640 GCF_000296735.1 Chrysochloris asiatica | reverse complement strand
TGCAAAACTGTCCCTCAAATATGAAAGCAAAATTAGAACATTTTGAAGACAGACAGAAATTAAAAGAATTTGTAAAAGCCAGACTAACTTTGCAAATAATATTAAAGGGAGACCTTTGTGCTGAGAACCAACAACAACAGACAACAACCAGAGAATGCTATACACAGCAACAACACCCAGAATTCAATCCAGATATCAAAGCATCCATAGTAAAACAATTTGTAAGACTGATAATAGGGAATCAGAGATATCAATTATATAAGGAAGACAACTATAAAGCAAAAAGAGGGGAAAAAAATAGTTGTAGAATTCTAAATAGCAAAAAAAGTCAAGTAGATGTCTAGATAAAACACACCATTTTAAACTAGGGAATAAATTAATAAATTACAGGGTAACCTGAAAGAAAATCAATACACCGTCACATCAAATCAAGAAAAAGAAAAAGCATGAAACTTTTATAAATATTTAAACAATAGCAGTGAAGAATTTGGCAAGATAACACACAAGTAAAATGAAATCATCACAGAAAAAATATGTGGAACAAAAAGAAAACAGCAATACCACAAAAAATACACACAGCCATATGACTACAATCAATTAATCCCTATTGATAATTGCACTAAACTTCAATGGATTAAATGAATCAGTCAATAGACTGAGAATAGCAGAATGGACGAGAAAATAACATTCTTCAATATGCTGTCTATAAAAGACAGTTTAAACACAAAGACAGAAATAGATGAAAGTATGAGAAAAGAACACCATGGTAGTGGCAATAAAAAATGAGCATAAGTAGCAATATAAATTTCTGATAATATAAACTTTAAGGTAAAAACCAGCATAAGAAACAAAGAAGAGAATTACCTCACAATTAAACGGTCAATAGAACAAGAGGACATTACCATGAAAAAAAAAAACAAAAAACTCTGTTCCCAATGAAAAAGTCTTAAAATACATAAATTGAACTCTAGAATTGAAGGAAGAAATAAACAACTCTACAATAAAAGTTAGAGATTTTATTACACCATTTCATCACAAAAGACAAAATAACTAGAAAGAAACTCAGCAGAGATACAGAAGAACTAAACAACACAATCAACTTGACCTCATAGATTTATGCAGAGCACTCAACTCAACAATAGCACAATACACATTTTTTTTCCAGTGAACATAAAACATTCTCCAGACAGACAATATGTCAGGCCACAAAGCAAGCCTCAATTAATTTAAAAACATTGAGATATTCCAAAGTATCTTTTCAGGCCACAATGCAATAAAATTAGAAACCAGCAATAGGAAGATCAAAGAAACAGAATCAAATACATGAAAATTGAATCACACCCTGCTGAAAACATACTGGGTAGTATAGGAGATGAAAAATGTAATTAAAAATTTCTTGACTTAAATGAGAATGAAAGTATACTGTAATAAAAATTTTGGACACAACAAAAGCCGTGCTTAGAGGACAATCTATAGCTATAAATGCACATATCTAAAAGGAAAGAATCAAAATCAACGCACTGACTCATCTTCAACAATTAGAAAAATTCATAGAAACCTACAATAACTCTAGAAGAAGACAAACAATCCCTATTTATTCTTTGACACAATCTTTTGATGATGTAAATTTCTAATTTTTAGGATGTCCCAGTTATCTATTTTTTCTTCTACTCTGTGTTTGTTGTAATGTTTAATAGTGTATTTATGCCATGTATTAGC
>NW_006408537.1:16946403-16947586 GCF_000296735.1 Chrysochloris asiatica | reverse complement strand
GGGAGTGAGAGTTCTTCAACTGTGTTCTTTTCCTAAACTGTGTTTTGCTTATCTGACATCTCTTTCCTCTTCATATATAGTTCATGATTGTTTTCCCATCTCTTCAAAGAATGATTTTGGAATCTGGATTGGGATTGCGCTTTATCTGTAGATTGCTTGGGGGAGTATTGGCAGTTGACTAATGCTAACTCTTCCTATCCATGAGAATGGCATATTCTTCAATTTTTTGTAAATCTCTTTTGATTTCTTGTAGTAGTGTTTTGTAATCTTCTTTGTATAAGTCTTTTGATTCTCTAGTTAGATTTATTCCTCTAAATATTTAATATTTTGAGTGGCCATTGTAAATGGTATTGTTTTCCTAATTTCCTTTTCAGAGCTGTCTTTATTAGTTTATATAAATCCAACTGACTTTTGTGTATTGATCTTATACTCTGCCATTTTGCTGAGTCTTTCAATGACTTCCAATGATTTTCTTGCTGAGTCTTTGGGATCTTCTATATATAAGATCATATCATCTGAAAATAGAGTTTTACTTTGTCTTTACTGATGTGGATGTCTTTAGTTTCCCTGTCTTGGCTTATAACTCTAGTTAAGACTTCCAACACAATATTTAATAGGAGTGAGGATAAGGAGCGTCTTTGTCTACTTTCTGTTTGCAAAGGGAATGCTTTCAGTATCTCTCCATTGAGAATAATTCTGGCTGTTGGATTTGTGTATATGTTCTTAATTATGCAGATAAATTTATTTCAATCCTTAACTTGTTGAGAGTTTTTATCACGAATAGATGTTGGATTTTATTGAATGCCTTTTCTACATCAATCAATATAATCATAGAATTATTTTCATTTTTATTTATTTATATGCTGAATTATGTTGATTGTTTTTCTAATATTGAACCATCCTTGCATCCCTGGAATAACTTCCACTTGATTATTATATATTGTTTTTGATACTTTATTGAATTATATTGGCTAGAATTATGTTGAGAATTTTTACACCTATGTTCATGAAGGATATGGGTCTATAATTTTCTTTTTTAGTGATGTCCTTGACTGGCTTTGGAGTGATGGCTATGCTTGTTTCATGAAATGTATTTGGAAATTTTCCTTCTTTTTCTACATTCTGGAATAGTTTTATTAAATTGGTGTCAGCTCTTCTCTAAATGCTTGGTAAAATTCATGAG
>NW_006408537.1:16944008-16945373 GCF_000296735.1 Chrysochloris asiatica | reverse complement strand
AAGTACTATGGCTTGCCAGAAGAATAAAACAAATCTGTTCTGGAAGAAGCACAGTCAGAGTGCTTCTTAGAAGCAAGGATGGAAAACTTCATCTCTCATTAGATATTTTGTTAAAATGACCAATCTCTGGAAAACAACATCATGCTTGGAAAAATGGAGGGTCAGCAAAAAAGAGGAAGACTCATAAACAAGACGAATTGATACAGTGGAAACAACAAAATTCTCAAACCTAATAGCAATTGTGAGAAAGGTGCAGGACTAGGCAGTGTTTCATTCTGTAGTGAATAGGTCCTATGTGTGGTAACTGACTTGACAGCACATAACAATAACAACAGAAAAGCCTTTTTTTGTTAACAAATTATGGATCACATTATGAAGAATGGGGATTTTAGAACTTTTCATTATTCTAGTGCAGACCTTGTACATACTGAGAAGCAGTCCTTTTAAATAGAACAAAAGTATACGTGTTGATTTAAAATCAGGACAGGAATAAGTTAGAGTTGTAACCTGTCAACATACTTATACAATGTGCACGCTGAGCAAATTCACCAAAAGCTGCACTCCATGAAGAAGAATGTGGCAATAGGATTGGAAGAAGATACATTTATAATCAGTGATATTTAGATGGTACACAAGAGCATTTACCAGTGAAGGTAAAATACAGCCTTTAGTATGGTTAAACTTTAACATAAAGAAAACAAAAATTCTTACAACTTGATTATGGCATTAAGGAGCTCTGGTAGCATAGTGGTTACCAATCCAGCTACGAACCGCAAGGTCAGCAGTTCAAAACTACTAGCTGTTCCACGGGAAAAAGTTGAGGCTTTCTGCTCCTGTAAAGATTTACAGCCTCGGAAACCCTGTACAGAGAGAGTCGCTATGAGACGGAACCGACTCCATGGCACATAACCACCACCACCACCAGGCAGAAGGGCTGTGAAGACCCTCTGCAGCAAAGACACGGGAAACCAGACAAGACTGATTCAAAAGATGGCCCTGGATCTCTGAGCTTCAGATAAAGGGATAAATAAGTGGTTTAAATACTTACTGGAAGAGACACTTAAACAGTAGCAAGAAAGGAGGTAACTTCGGTTTTAAGGAGGCCAAACGTGATCCAGCACAACCATTTTGAACAACTGTTAGCATATTGAGAGACAAGAAAACATTCCTGTTGCAAAAGCCTGCCTGTGACTTGCAGAGACAAAGGTTTGATTTTTTTTTTCTCATTTTCTCCATGTTTCCTTGCACCCCTCTAGTGACTAGAGGTGAGAACTGTATGAGTAGATACCATTAGGGAATGATAGTCTTAACTTGCAAAGTTGGCTGTTCAAGTTCATCGGCAGCTCAATAGAAACCCTATATAGG
>NW_006408537.1:16935994-16943648 GCF_000296735.1 Chrysochloris asiatica | reverse complement strand
GAGAGAGAGAGATATTTATCTTGAGGAAATGGGTCACACAAATGTAGAGGCTGCCAAGTTCCAAAGTCTTTGGTCAGATATCAGACTGACAGTTTCTCCTGAAACATTCTCCTAACTCATGTAGCTTCAGGAGCAGATGAACCCATGAACTCCAGGTCAGACAGCAGGCTTCTGACTGAAGAGGGGTATAAATCCAAGTTCGGCAGTTAAGATGGCAGATCGTTAATAACTCCCAGACCGATAAGTAATATGACAGGCTGCTAACACAAGTCCAGAGTTCAGATGATGAACCAGATGCAGAAACACATAATCAAGCTTTACTAGAAAGTCTACATATATTGAAAATAACATCTGCAAGGAAACTCGTTTTCAATTGTTTGGCTTCTAATGGAGGTGATGTTATTATATCAGATTTCATTCTAGGGGATGACTACAACAGAGCTGTCAAGTCACTCAGAATCATGACTCAGACAAGTGGACCCAGAACCTGAACCATTATATGTGACATTCACCACTTTCTTGAAGCTGCAAACCCAAGACCCAGTCAAGTGGACCCAGAACCCTAACCACACATGACAGTCATCATTTCCTTAGAGCTGCAATCCCAAGGAACACAAGTGGAAGAAGACCTGAACCTGGCAAGCCAAGGCCTGATATCCTCACTTTGTCAATGAGTGAGCTGCTGATTATGTGGAGGAAATAAGCTAAAAGAATACAAATGTAAATGAGACCTTTCCTAACCCTACAATGGGAGTGTCACAAAAATGAACTCTCAGAAGTCTCGACATATGAGGCAAAAATGGCTTGGTCTCTGCTTTCTGTTGCTGTGTCCTTCACAAGGGGAATTTAATCTTGGACAAGATACTTCTCTTCAGTCAAGGACTGCCTAGCAATGCTCAAATTGTGAGGTGTCAGTTGGTAAGATTTTCAGCAACTGATATTTGAGTTTAAACTGGCCATGAACAGAGATCCTAATACAGCCAAATCTACTGTGTTTGTTGTCGTTACGTGTTAACAAGTTGATTCTGACTCATAGTGACTCTGTATAGAGTTTCTGAGAAGTAGCTGGGGGGTTTGAACTGCTAAACTTACGGTTCAAGACCCAATGCTGATCTTATAGCGCCACACCAGGAGTCCATGCTAGTCTATGAGTAAACAAGAAATGCTATTCATATTTTCAGGGCAATAGTCCCTAAAATTCTGTTTTATAGAGCCAATTGGTTTTAGGAGTTTGTTTAGGCTAAACACAAACCACCACAGGGAGTGCTGGAGGGATGGGAGGTGAGGAGAAATTGAAAAACGGCAACTTTGTAGCTTTTCTTTCTGTGTTTTCCAGAATGAATAGGTTTTTATGCACTTGTTAGTTTTATTTATATGTATTCTTCACAGCATTACATTAGGAAAAATGTTTCTTGTAAAACAAAAAAAAAAAATTTTGAAAACCGACCTCTATGAATGGGAAAAAAATTAATTTCTACAACATTTTGTCATCTATACAACCTTTTTATTTTAGTTTATGATTAGTTTTCTTTTCCAAAGTATAAAGCTTGATATGTGGGAGATGTGAAATATGGGGCTAACTGCCTCCATGAACAACTATCTCTTTTGCTGTGAGACCAGAAGTCTGGATAGTAACTGAATAGTAATTAAACATTTTCATAAGAGATTCTGTAGAAAAATCCTGATCAAAAAGGGGAAAATGGAGAATAGATTTCAAATTCTCATCAACCCCAGACTTTCTGGAGTCATAGAGGCTGGATGAACCTATGAAATTACCCTGAGATACTGTTTAAATGTAAAACCAAAGATATTCCCTGAGGTCTCCTCAAAAGAATGTGTTGATAATTATGCTTTATTTACTATAAGAACTACTTATAGGGGATCAAATTACAACAGCAATTTGAAAGATTAGATTTTGACCTTAAAGGGCAGGGAGTTTATATTAATGGGGTAGCAGCAACTCAGAAAAGGGGGTGAAATGGTTGCACAACTTGAAAATGTGATCTATGCCACTGAATTGTGCATATACAAATGGTTAAATTGTACAGATTTTGTTGTATATATTTTCAACAACACAGTAAAATTAGTAAAGTAATCAATAAATTCAACATAATTTTTGTCTGCAAGTTCTGTGATTCAAACCCACCAGCCTGTTCCTCAGAAACCCTATGCAGGGTCATTATGAGTCAGATCCAACTCAATGGCACTTAATAACTATAACAAATGTTTGCCCAAGTTTAACCTACACCTTCAGATTCAACTCCACTTTCTATTCTGAAGGCCAAGATTTGCCGAGATTCAATGAACAAAACTCAAGAAACTGGTTCCATTTATCATCTAAGCCCTCTTGACTTTTTGTCTCATCTCTAATTAATATAGTTAGTATTTTCTATAACTAGATCTAGTAGATAGATCATAGATAGATATAGTTGCCTCACATCTACCTAATCTGAGCGATTCAAAATATATAAAAGTGCAAAAATATACATATAATAATAACGTTCAATTACTTATAAGTACTTTATTCCTATATAACCATAATGCTTCCTAATAATTAACACTGAAGAAAAAAGAATATAAGAAAATCAGATAGGGTCAAGACTGTTTTAAATGCTTCAAGTTTCCTTATAAGCCATTTTGTTATGCAAAAATACTAATCTTTTAGAGAAATTTTTCTGTTGAAAACAACTGATGATAAAGTTTAAATACACATTCAAGCTTATATTTCTGGGAGAGCATCTCAAAGGAAGGCACAGAATACAACTTTAGCAAATAAAACACCATTTTTACTTGTAAAATTTAGGTGATTTCCTATAATCCAATTTAGCAATTTGCTTTCACTGAGGTCTTCATTAACTCCCGAAGACTGAGACTCCTCACAAAGAATTGCACAACCCTGTTTGAATTTACACTTGGATGATTAAACACAGCTGGCTGATGAAATAATAAGTAAAAATCAAATTTCAGTTTGTGAGATTTTTTACCTATCATTTCTGTGCTATATGTAACTAAAGTATAATTTATGTTTATTTACTTTTACTCTGCTTCTTTCTATCTTGCATAACATCTTTCACAGTTAATGTGCCGAGTTTTGTTAACATGATCATATAAATTCCTAAAATTATATACTTTACATCAAACTCTAGTGATCTACCTCATCTACAAGGCCTGCGTATGAGCATTACTGAGTGTATGTGTTAAGTTTGTAAGACTCCTTGAAAATGATTTATGTAAATACATTCAAAATTGAAGTTTCAGGTGTTTCTATCTTTGGATTGCTTCTCAGAATAATTCTGAATAACTTACAGTTCAACATTCTGACTCACAGAGTTGGCACCATTTCATTAGCTAGAGTTGGAATCTTTGGCAAACGGCTCAATACCTTTCCTATAACCCATCTATTAAATTAAAAAGCATTATCCTTCAAAAACCTTTTTAGAAATGTCTCTGAGCATTTATTATGCAGAAAACTTCCCTAAAGCTCTTGATATTATCAATAAGAAATTCTTATAACTACTCCAATAAGATTTTTTAAAACATTTACCCACCTAGTCTTATCTCTGCATTCTTTTAAAGAGTGATGTTTAAAGGAGCAGCATGGATGTAAAATATTTAGTGGGATTGCCCTTATTAAATTGATTGTGGTTGGCAGGTCTCAAATGGCCTCTGGATCTCATGTGAAGAATAATCACAATAAAAATTGTGATAGGATCTTTGCTTTTGGTTGTGATATAATCCAAAGCTATAGCGTATATTTTTAAATCTCTCAAAAATAATGTACTAGTCAGATAACCACCATTTCTTGACTTAAAAATCTTATTCCTATGACTATCATTATTCCACTGTTTCGGACTAATATTTACAGTGTTAATTGGCACAGCAACAAGCAGTAACATAAATTGTATTGCGGCAAAATGGTATTGAGTTGTATATTAGTATATACTGTTCTTGATAACTAAGGAGCTCTGGTAGCGTAGTGGTTACGAATCGGGCTGTGAACCACAAGGTCCGCAGTTCGAAACTACCAGCTGCTCCGTGGGAGAAAGATGAGGCAATCTGCTCCTGTAAAGATTTACAGCCTCGGAAACCCTGTTCAGGGTCGCTATGGGTCGACACCGACTCGACGGCACTTAACAACAACAACACTCTTGATAACTAGGACATCGTTAGAGGATAGTTGACAATTGCGTTTACATGCCACAAATGAAAACAACCCAGACCCCTGCCCCAAGATATATTGGACCAGATGCCTTCACTGGGGAATTCTAACAAACATTTAAAATATAATCGTATCCACACTATTTGAACTCTTTCAAAAGTTTGAAAAATAAAGAATAATCTTTAATTCATAACCCTGATACTCAAGCCAGACAAAAACATCACATGAAAAGAAAACTATTGGCTAATATATCTTATCAATATAGGTGCAAACATAATGAATAGAATCTAGCAGCATATTAAAATAAACATACACCTAATGGATTTATTCCATTATGACCATAAATGACCAAATGGGATTTATTCCAGGATTACAGGGATAGTTCAGCATCATAAATTCAATAAATATAATATGCCACATCAATAGAACAAGGAAAAGAATCACATGAGCATATCTATTGATGCAAAAAAAAAGCATTTTATGAAACCCAACACCGTGTCTTGATTTAAAAAAACAAACAAACAAAACTAAAGGAGATTGGAATAGAAGACAAATTCCTCAATATGATTCAAGGCATATATGAAAAGCCTATAGCTTCATTCTGTTTAATGGGGAAAGACTGAGATGGTGGTGGTGGTTATGTGCTGTGGAGTCGGTTCCGACTCATAGCGACCCTGTACAGGATTTCTGAGGTTGTAAATCTTTACGGGAGAAGAAAGCCTTATCTTTCTCCTCCGGAACAGCTGGTAGTTTTGAACTGCTGACCTTGAGGTTCGCAGCCTGATTCGTAACCACTATGCTACCAGAGTTCCTTAAAGACTAAGATATTTCCCTTGAAATTGGGGTCAAGACCAGGGTACTTTCTCCCATCACGTCTCTTCATAATTGTATTAGAAGTCCTATCCAGAACAGACCACGGCAAGAAATAGAAATAAAGGGTATCCAGATACGAAAAGGGAGTCCTGGTGTGGCGCTGTGGATCAATGGGCAGACTGCAAAGCTTTTGAACAGCAAGGTTGGTGGATCAAGCTCACCAACTGCTCCTCAGAAACCATCTATAGGGTCGCTATGGGTCAGAACTGACTCAACAGTACTTCACAACACAACAAGATAGGAAAAGAAGTAATATTATCTCTATTCACAGATGATATGCTCCTATATTGTTGTTGTTAAGTGCTGTAGTCAGTTCCGACCCATAACGACCCTGTTGAGGGTTTTCGAGGAGCGACTGGTGAGCTTGAACCACGGACCATGCTGTCCAAACTGACTTTGCTGGTTCAAACCGACTTTGCAATTCAGTACATTAACATGATCCTGGTGCGGCGCACTGTGGGTTAACGCACCAGACTGCAAGGCCGTTTGAACTGCAAGGTCAGTGGTTCAAGCTCACCAGCTGCTCCTTGGAAACCCTATACAGGGTCGCTATGGGTCGGAATCGACTTGACGGCACTTGACAACAACAACATATAGGAAATCCCAAAGTGTCCACAAAGGAACTTAATGAGCTAATAGAGGAATTTAGCACACTTTCAGGGTACAAAGTTAACAAACAAAAATCAATACACCAGCAATGAGAAATCTGAAACTGAAATTAGGCAAAAAAAAAAAAAAAAAAAGCATTAACAATAGAATCTAAGATAATAAAATACCTAGGAATAAATTTAACCAGGAAAATGAAGGATATATACAATGAATTCTATAAAGCACTGCAGTGATTAAGTGAGACATAAATAAGTGAAAAAAGCTTCATACTCATGAATTGAAAAATTTACGTAGTCAAGGTATCAATATCATCCAGTCATCTATCGATTCGTTACAATTCCAATAAAAACCTCAACAACGTTTCCACAGAAATATAAAAACCAATCATCAGTTTTATATGGAATGGTTTGTTATTGCTGTTAAGTGCCATTGAGTCAATTACAGCTTACCGTGGTGACTCACTACAGGATTTCTGAGGAGTGTCTGGGAATCTGAACCGCAGACCAACCTTGTGATCCAGAGCTTGCACTACAGCATCATACCATTTGACCTCAAATAGCTAAGGCAATGTTGAAAGAGATAAACAAAGTAGAAAACTGCATTTTACCTAATTTTAGAACATAATCACAGTAATCAAAGCAGTTTGTTGTTGTGAAGTGTTTTTTAAGTTATCAATAAAAAACCAGGTAAACAAAATGTGGCTGATATATACAATGGTATATTACTCAGTCATTAGGCGAAATGAAGTCTACATACATGCTATAATAAGGATGGACCTGGAAGGCATACTGCTGAGTGAAATAAATCACAAAGGGAAAAGCACATGTAACCTCACTTAAATAAAAAGATGCATATTTATACACTGAACTAGAAAGTTGGTGTGAACCACAAGGTCGGAGGTTCAAGTTCACCAGCCGCTCCTCGGAAACCCAATAAAGGGTCACTATGGGTCGAAACCAACTCGATGGCACTTAACAACAACAATATAAAAAGACAGGGTAGGGCAAAACTGGTGTTCACAGCCACGCCACACCGCCTTCACTCCCTAACTCCAGCGCCACCGCCAGCTCTCTGAGTTCCAGCTGAACCAGAGGTGGGGTAAGTGAAGGAGGTCTCAGTAACAGGGCTCCTACAAATCCAACAGTCCTCAAATTTCGCAGTCCAGGAAAGCAACTGGCTGCGAAAGTCGCTTGTAAGAGTGTGCCCTCTACTTGAGGGTGAAGAAACCTCATCGTTACAGGCCTTCATGAAATTAGATATTATCAGATGTCCACCGAATTTCTGACTCAAGCTACTCTTCCCATGTCTGGTGCAAGAAATTGCTCAGGACTTCAAAACAGATCTGCGCTTCCAGGGAGCAGCTTTTGGTGCTTTGCAGGAGGCAAGTGAGGCCTATTTGCTTGACCTTTTTGAAGACACCAATCTGTGTGCTATGCATACCAAACATGTAACAATTATGCCAAAATACATCCAACTAGCATGCTGCATACGTGGATAACATGCGTAAGAATCCGCTGTAATGGGAAAGACTTCATTCTTTAAAAAAAAAAAACCACACAACTTCTTTCTTTTACTGGTAGCTCTGAATCTTAAATTATTTATTTTTTTCCCAAGGGCGTACAAATGTAACTATGTATATGACTGTACATGGAAATATAGGGGACAGAAATCAGTTATTGGCAGTTTTTTCCATTTTCATTTTTGTGACTTTTTAATATAAATGAAGGGACATAAAGCTTTACTGCAAGTCAGAACGTCTCAGTGAACAAGTTTCAGCAGTTCAATTTTATAACAATTATAAAGAAACTTGTTAAATTTTTCTGGAAAATTCTAGCATTTGAATTTTTTTTTTATAACAAGTGTATTTCTTATTGGCAGAAACTAAATGGAGTTTGTAGCATTTTTATCATGTGGCAGATTCCATCTATTCACTATACTTTTCTAATTGAGTTGTCTTACATGCAAGTGCATGTTTTTAATGTTGCCTGTCATCTATACTGTTCCTGTAAGTTT
>NW_006408537.1:16934154-16935399 GCF_000296735.1 Chrysochloris asiatica | reverse complement strand
ACAGGACCATAACTCAAATGCATCAATTCTTCTATGGTCTTGATTATTCATTGTTCAACTTTCACATTCATGCAAGGCTGTGGAAAATATCGGGGCTTAGGTAAGGCACACCTTAGTCCTCAAACTGATAGCTTTGCTCTTGAACACTTTACAGAGGTCTTGGACAGCAGAGTTGCCTAATACACTGCATCATTTGACTTCTTGACTGCTGCTTCCATGAATGTTGGTTGTGGTTAAAAACAAGATGAAATCTTTGACAACTTCAATCTATTCTCCATTTATCATGATGTTATTTATTTGTACCATTGTGAATGTATTTGTTTTCTTTACATTGGGGTATAACCCATACTAAAGACTGTGGTCTTTGCTCTTCATCAATAAGCATTTTAAGTCCAATTCCCTTTCACTAAGCAATGTTTTAGCATCTGCATATTAAAGGTTGTTAATGAGTATACCTCTAATCTTAATGCCACATTCTTCCTCATATAATTTAGTTTCGAAGATTATTTGTTCAACATGCAGATTGAATAAGTAGAGTGAAAGGATAAAACCCTGGCACACACTTTTTTATTATTATCATTTTAAACCGCTCAGTAATCCCTTGTTCTATTCTAAGAGCTACCTTTTGGTCTATGCACAGGTTCATCAAAAGCACAATGAAATGTCTGGAATATCCATTATTTGCCATGTTGTATATAGTTTGTCATGATCTACAGAGTCAAAAGCCTTTGCATAGTTAATAAAGCACATGCATACAACTTTATGACATTATTATTATGTACTTACACCCAAGATCTTTCTGTAGTCAGCAATGATATTGCTTGTTCCAGGCATTCTGAATCTGGTTTGATTTTCTAGAAGTTATTCTTCCAAATTTCTTGATATAGATGAATAATGAGCACCTCCAGGCCTGCATCAGTTTGTTAAAATATTTCAATTTGTACTCTATGAATTTCTGGAGACTTGTTTTTCACAATGTCTTCAGTTTAGCTGGGACTTCTTCCTTTAGCACCATCTTGATTATAGTCTACCTCTTGAAATAGTTGAAGATCAACCCTTTCTTTATGGTATATTGACACTGCATATTCTTTCTATCTTCTGATGCTTTCTGCATTTTTGATATTTTACCCATTGTTGTTGTTGTAAAGTGCCATCCAGTTGATCTTGACCCATAGCAACCCTGTATAGAGTTTCTGAGGAGCGACTGGTGAGCATGAACCACTGACCTTGCAGTTCAAACAGCTT
>NW_006408537.1:16932823-16933344 GCF_000296735.1 Chrysochloris asiatica | reverse complement strand
AAGTAGGGGAATTCTTGTGCATCCCTGCTCACTTCATATCAGTGACTCCAGACATTCTTGAGCCATGAAGGTAAGATGAAACTACTGCTTTGAGTTACTATGAAACCATCACCCTGAATTAATCTTTAAGACTTAAACCAAAACTATTCCCTGAATTCTTCTGAAAACCAAATTATGTTGTTGTTATTAGATGCCAACAAGTCGGTACCAACTCATGGCGACCCTAGATACAACAGAACAAAACACCACCCGATCCTGGGCCAACCTCACAATTGTTGACACTCTTCAGCCCATTGATGCTGCCACTTTGCCAATACATCTCGCTGGGGGTCTTCGTCTTTTTCTCTGACCATCCCATGATATCCTTCTCCAGTGACTGGTCCTTCCTGACAATATGTCCAAAATATGAGAGATGAAGTTTGGCCATCCTGGCCTCCAAGAAGCATTCTGGCTGTACTTCTTCCAACACAGATCTGTTGGTTCATTTGGCAGTCCATGGTACTTTCAGTATTCTCCTCCAG
>NW_006408537.1:16931105-16932261 GCF_000296735.1 Chrysochloris asiatica | reverse complement strand
AGCACAGCTTCTCGTATTATTTGCTCAGCATACAGGTTGAATAAGTTTGGTGAAAGGATACACCCCGGTCACACACCTTTCTTAAATTTAAATCATTTGGTGATCCCATGTTCTGTTTGAATACCTGCCCCTTGGTCCATGTACAGATTTCTCATGAGCACAATTAAGTGTTCAGGAAAACTCATACTTCACAATGTTGTCCATAGCTCGTTATGATCCATACAATCAAACACCTTTTCGTAGTCAATAAAGCACAGGTAAACATCTTTCTGGTATTCTCTGATTTCATCAGAGATCCATCGTTTATCAGCAATGATATCCCTCATTCTATGTCATCTTCTGAATATGGCTTGAACCTCTGGAAGTTGTCTGTCAATGTATGTTTGCAGCCATTTTTGTATTACCTTTACTAAAAATTTACATGCATGGGATATCAAAGATATTTTCTGATGATTTCCAGTCCATTGGGTCACGTCTCTTTGGAATGGGCACAAATATGGATCTCTTCCAATCAGTCGGCCAGATAGTTGTCTTCCAAATTTCTTGGCAGAGATGAGTGAGTCCCTCCTCTTGGGCCTCAATTTCTTGAAAGGTTTCAATTTTGATTCCATGAATTTCTTCAGCCTTTCCATTTCCTTCACTGCACCTTGGATTCCTTCCTTCAGTATCCTTGGCTCTTGATCATATGCTATCTCTTGAAACGGTTGCACATCAGTCATTTCCTTTTGGTACGGTGACTCTATGTATTCCTTCCATCTTCTTTTGATGTTTTCTGCATCATTCAATAATTTTCTCAGAGAATCCTTCAATAATTAAAGTCAAGGTTTGAATTTTTTCTTCAGTTCCCCTAGCTTAAGAAATGCTAAACATGTTTTTCCCTTTTGGTTTTCTGACTACCTAGATCTTTACACATTTGATTCTAATATTCTTGAGCTGACCTTTGAAATTTTCTGTTCATTTCTTCCAGTTGCTTTAGCCTCTCTATTCTATATAGCACATTTCAGTGTCTCTTTTGACATTAGTTTTGATCTTTTCATTCTTTCTTGTCTTCTTAATGACTTTTTTCTTTCTTCATGTATGATGTTCTTGATGTCATCCCACAACTTTTCTTGTCTTCAGTCTTTAATGTTTCATGTATCAAATCTGTTCTTCAGAT
>NW_006408537.1:16928484-16930097 GCF_000296735.1 Chrysochloris asiatica | reverse complement strand
GTAGGGTCGCTATGAGTCGGAACCGACTCCACGGCACATCACAACAACAACAACAACACAAATATTCAGAAGTAGTTTGTCACTCCTTCTTAGTCTGTCTTCGTCTGGAAGCTCATCTGAAACCTGCCCACCATGGGTGACTCTGCTGGAGTTTAAAATACTCGTGGTATAGCTTCCAGAATCATAGCGACTCACAAGCCACCTCAGTACGACTGATAGACGAGTGGTGGTACTTCAGCTTATTTAGTAAAAAACGGTCTGTCTTGAGCAATATATTTTTTAAAGAATTCTTTATATGGGATCAAATTGGTAACAACTATTGAAATGATTAAGGGGCAGTGAGTTTATGTTAATTGTGTAGGAACTACTCAGGAAAGGCAGGGAGAATGGTTGTATAAATCAACCAAAAAACTTTAGTTTAATCAATGTCAGTAAAGGGTTCATCTAGATATGGTTTCACTAGTGGAAATTGCTGTATATATTCTCAAACTCAATAAAAGAAAATTCTGTAGAGTACAGTTCTACTCTGATACATGTGGTGTTACCATTTGTCAAAATTTACATGGGAAAACACACACACGTTTATTGCTTCTGTTTATTATTAGATATTATAGGCTTGTCACAATGTTAATATATACACTCTCTGCTGTCTTCCTTTAATGCTAATTAATCTATTCTAATTTATGCAGTCTTGATAACTATAATCACTGATTCAACAGTAAAGAATTTCTGCATTTAATGAAAAACATCTTTATCCCAGAAACCTAAGAGATTCTTTATTGTAGCTGTGTATATAAATATATATGTATCATGTATATTTTTAATGAAGGTTTTAAATATTATAAAGAGCTCTTGTAGTGAAGTCGTTATGAGTCGGGGTGCTAACTTCAAGGTCAGCAGTTCAAAACTACCAGCCACGAACTATGAAGATCAAGCTTTCTGCTCCTTTAAAGATTTACAGCCTTGGAAACTCTACTCAGGGGTCACTAGTATTGAAACTGACTCCACGGCACACCACCACCATATATTATACGTTCTATTGGAGTCCTGGCATGGCTCTGTAGGATAAGCACTGGACTGCAAGGTTGAATGAACCATAAAGTTTGTGGTTTAAACTCACCAGCTTCTCCTCAGAAACCATATACAGGATTTCTAAGTCGGAAATGAATCAACAACACTTAAAACAACATATATATTTATATTTAAATCATTATCATAAATCATGTATACAATGTATATCAGATATTCCTTATCCTATACGAATCGGGCTGAGAACCGCAAGGTCAGCAGTTCAAAACTACCAGCTGCTCCGCGGGAGAAAGATGAGGTGTTCTGCTCCCTTAAAGATTAACAGCCTTGGAAACACTGTGTAGTGTCGCTATGAGTCAGAACTGACTCCACAGCACATAACAACAACAACAACATCATCACATAAAAAGGTAAGAAAAGTATTGTTACAAAATCATTTTTGTTATGATTGTTGTTGTTTTTAAGTGCATTTGAGTTTGTACCAACACATAGCGACACATAGCGACCCTGTATAGGGTTTCAGAGGAGCAGCTGGTGAGCTTGTACTATTACTTTATACACACACACACACACACACACACACA
>NW_006408537.1:16913486-16928244 GCF_000296735.1 Chrysochloris asiatica | reverse complement strand
GGATGGTGTGAGCTTTCCTAAGGGAATTCCTGTAGGAGAACCCTTGCTATACTCAATGAATGAGCAAGTATATAACATCATGATGTTTAAAAAAAACAAAAATCTCCTCAGCATAACTTTTCTGACATTTTTCTTGCCAAGGCTCTATCAGTTTTCTTATAACTTCTTACTAATAAGCCCTGATGGTTGTCCTGTGTCCTCTGAGAAAATCTGTAAAGATTACTTGTTTGGAGTTTCTAAAAACAGTCACCATGACTTTCTGAACTAACCTTGCTGCCTTGAATTGATCTGGTCAAGCAGATCTGCTATCATGCCACTGTTTTAATAAAATCTTTTGCTTTTCCTTTTTTTTCTGAAGCTACGCTAAGGAGACGGAGATAAGAGTATGACTGAGAAAGCATGTTTGTGGTCATTCGCTAATCACAGAGACATGTTTAAACATATTTTGTTTAGAATAAGCATGTGCATGTATAAATTGGAACCCTAGTACAAATACTTTTTAACCTATCCTTGTATATATTCTAAATTTGAAATTATATATAAATAATATTTATATCAATATTACATATTTATCTTTTCCAAACACTTTCTATTACCTCTTGTCCCACTCCACATTTTACAATAAAAACAAAGCAGGTTCTCAATGGACAGCCTCCTTTGAATGTTTCCCATGAATATGTACAAATCCTTAAATTTATTGTGGTTTTGTTTTATATACTCTGGGGGAAATTATTTCAAAGCAACTAAGTACTTTCTAAGAAATGAATTTAAAAGATATCTCTTTGAACCATATATGGCTTTTTTTTTTTTTTTTCTATTTACAGGGATTTTTGAGAAATCGGTCCATGAAAATGCAGTCATAATTCAGCTCACTTTCTTAGACTAATTTCAAAATTATATAATGGAACTAGATTGATGATGGCATGTTTGCATGTATACACACACACATACACACATTTATTTTCACAGATTGTACTCTGATATTATAAAATTGTTGTTAAGTGTCACCAAGTCTATTATGACTCCTAATAACCCTGAATAGGGTTTCCAAGGAGCAGCTGGTGGGTTTGAACTAACAACCTTGCAGTTCATAGTCCAGTGCTGATCCTAGAGTGCCACATCTGGAGTCCATATTATAAAACAGGCCTCACCAAATAATATAACTTGATATCCGTATTGAAAGCCTTGAGTCATTAGGGTGATTATTCCAGTTTCTGTCATGGTTCTGCCACCAGAAAGACCATTATTCCCTGTGGTGCAGTGAACAACTTCATATATGTCTTCTAGCCATGGTCTTTGTAACTCCTGATGGATCTGGGCAAGAGAAGGTAGTGGAAGATGCTGATGAATTATATGATTCAGTTATGAATTGTTTTTAACAGGATTAATTATGAAAACCTGGAAGTCTAATGTGGAAATAAAATGAGCCAACTCAGAAATGGGAGGAGGGTGATCACTATTCCCAAAGAAGAATCAGGAGTAGAGCACATCCTCTGTATCCTCAGGTCCCTGCACATTCAATGTCCTTGACTCATGGACAGAAAATGGTTACATCAGAGGAGTGGCAAAGGAGCAGCAGTAGCGGACCAAGAGCTAGAAAACTAGACAGAGAGAGGGACTGCCTAGTCCATGGAGCAAGGAAAGTTGAGTGACTTTGGGTAGGAGATTTGTTGTAGAGTGGGGTGGCTCTTAAAAACTTAGTTGGGGGATCTAGGTTTGCTGACCCATGAAACAACACTTGAGTGACTTCAGACTGAGGGTTATGGTGGTGTGGGGTGGTGCCCTGTGGAGATTTATCTGCAGGTAGTTCTACAAGAGCTTTGTAACATTGCTCAGGCAGAGAGAGGCCTGTCTGTGGTCATAGCTGAGGAGAGGCTGTCCTGACTGGAAGGACTGTGCCCTGAGAATTTCTGACCCTGAACTGAAATATTTTAACTTCCTTAATAAAGCTGTAAGCTCTGGCAGAGTACTGGTTACGAATTGGGCTGCGAACCGCAAGGTCAGCAGTTCGAAACTACCAGCTGCTCTGCGGGAGAAAGATGAGGTGTTCTGCTCCTGTAAAGATTTACGCCCTCGGAAACCCTGTTCAGGGTCGCTATGGGTCCGAACCGACTTGACGGCACTTAACAACAACAACAATAAAGCTGTAACTCTAATTCTGGTGACTGAGGTCTGGTTGGTCATTGCCATGAATTATCAAACCCAGATGTGCCCTTGGAGGGAGGGTAAATAAGATTCTTTTGCACTCCCCCAAGGATGGTATCAGAAAAATAACAGACTTGAAAGCAGAAAAAAAAAAAAAAAATAGTGTTTTTACTCTATATAGATATTACTAAGGTTTCCAAATACCTAATCAGATCAGAAGTAAGTGCAGCATATGGATGGATGTCTTTGATTTGAGTTATTACAATAACACATAGAAGAATTATACTATTGAAACATTGTTTTTATTAATTTAACATTATTTAATTAATGAGAAAACATCATAATAGTAGTCCAAGTATTTTAATGGCAGTATTCTGTGCTGCATATTAGTTAATAATTGTTACTGATTTCTTATTAACTGTCAGTCTAGCATTTTATATTGAATACACTTCAAAGTAGTCTGTTTCTCAATAAAACAATGTACATTAAACATAATTCCTACCACATTCTAAAGAAAAATAAACTCATTTTTATTATAACAAATGTTTTTATATTTGTTAATCATTATGGTGGCCATTTCAAACAAATGCAACATATCTCAATTGGTTGTCTATATTTTTGAGTTTTTCCATATTTCAAGATGAATACATGGTGCTGTAACTCTGTTTTTCTTTTATGTACTTCTGAATTTATACAACTCCTGATCTTGTAATGTTAAATCTTATAAGTAGGAATAAAATTAAATACATTAGCGCTTATTTTTTTTTGCACTATTGTGTATTCTCTTACTATTGATTATGTAATAATACTGTGTTAGAATTGTCTAGAGAATGAAAACAGTAAAGTATATTTATATCTACATTGAAATAGATGTTGTAAATAATTGGCACACACAATTGTGGATTAATGGCAAGTCAAAACTTTGTAGGTAAAGTGACAGATTGGAGATTCTTGTACTTTTGAGTCTACAAATCTGTAACTCAAGTGACAGGAAGAGTGAAGAGTGAAGGAGTTCTGGAAAACTATTTATTGTCTGATGGCAAAATACACCAAGGAAAACTCCCTTTTCCTCTTAAAGCCCTCAATTACTTGGATAAGCGCACTCACTTGATGGAAGGTCATTTGCTTTACTTAAGGCCAGTTGATTTAATCACATGTTGAAGCTTCCTAGGCGTTTTGGTGTGGTGCTGTAGGGTAAGCACTTGACAATAAGGTTAGTCTGAACCACAACACAAGGTCAGTGACTCAAACTCACCAGCTGCTACTTAGAAACCCTATACAGGGTTCACTATGAGTCAGAATCTACTTGATGGCAGAACAACAACAAATAATAATAATTTCATAACAGCATGTTTACTAGTGTTTGAGCAAACAATTGGGCACTATTACAAACTACACAAAATTAACAATCACATATGCTTGTATTTATGCAAAACCATTTTCTTAACATAATGCTCATATGTAAAGAGGGTGCTGTTAAGAGAAACTCTGTCAATACATGAAAGCTGGCATCTTGCAGAGTTCATCAGTATTTTTTGTTATAACTGAATTCAACATTTTTGGAGGACATGATACTCATCTTTTAGAAACTGAAGTTTCAAGGATGAAAATTTCAATTTATAAGCCTGTTAAGAATTGAGACATCCATTATAGTTGTGAGTGCCTTTCAATGTACAACTATATCTCTAGAAAGTGTTATATAAATAAATAACAGTGAAACTGTTGATAAAAGTTGGTGTTTATTTTGGACCTTAAGTTCTTTGAAGATCCAAGTTCATAGGCAAATCAATATTAATTTTTGGATGATTTTATAGAATTCTCTGTGAATCATGTATATGTATGTGCAGCTGTAACAGTATGTGGAAGCATACACACAAGATGACATATGTTATAGAGATGCATTTTAATGAGATAAAATGCCCAAGGAAACATACCTTAAAGTAGCTGCCGATAACTAAATAAACTTTTGAATGCCTTACCCTTAGTCATCAAGTGAATATTAAGTAAACATAAATATGTTATGGTAAAAGAATAAAATTCAGTTCTTCATATTACTATTACTAATTATGTAGTATAAATATTAGGATGAATTTCTAAAATAAAGATTTTCAATTGTCTAGTATAATGTTCAGGAGTCATGGAGTGGCACTGTGGGTTAATGTGCCAGACTTCAAAGCCTTTTGAACTGAGAGGTGAGCAGTTCAAGCTCACCAGCCACTCCTCGGAAACCCTATACAGGGTTGCTATAGGTTGAAACTGACTTGATGGCACTTAACAACAACAATTACAGTATAATGTTCAAGGGGCCCTAGTAGCTTAGTGGATTTCTAGCTGAATTGCTAACTGCAAGGTCAGCAGTCGCTCCACAGGAGAAGGATGATGATTTCTTTTTCCATAACAAAATTGCAGCCTCAGAAAACCTATATAAGGTTTCTATGAGTCGGAACCAACTCTACAGCACACAGCCATCAGTACTGCCTCCGGTATAATCGTCAGCGAGACATACTTAACTTGGTGTACTTGCTTAAAAGTGCAAAGTTATTTCTTAAAAGTTTAGCTTTTTTAAATTTAAAGTTGCTCTTGGAGTAACATTTGAAAGTCTTAGTTCAAGCTCAAAGAAAAACAAACTGTTAATTTAGGTTATTTTCTTTAATAGAGATAGTCACAAGATTACTGTAATTGTTAGGTGTCTTTGTCATTCTTGACACTATGTGGTACCAAAAGAAAGAGGTTCTAGAGAAATAAAATTACAGGATGAGGTTTCTAAATGGGTACTTAAGTCTGACTACTTTTTAAAGGCACGGATAATCGGGTGAAAACATATCTGACTTCTAATTCATAGGAATCGGATTTGGGCTGATTGAAGTTTGGCCCTGTTTCCTCTGTGGAGTTAGAGGGAGTCAGATAAGGTCCCCACTTGGTTAAAGCAGTTGGCACTGAGAGCAGGAGTCACTGCAATGGCTCAAGTCCTATGATGTGGTGAGATTTTGTGGGAGAAAGAAAGACGGAGCATGGAATGAAATATTTTCAGTGGAGGAGAGATCAGCAGCTTTGATAGCATGGATCTACTGACCTAAGCAAAATGGTGTCAGTTTAATCATTAGGTCTCAAATAAGGAACCTGCAAAAGAGGAAATCTAAAAATTAGCTAAGACGACCTTATGGTCCTAGAAAGAGAACAAGACAAGGAAATTAGGATTTGCTTACACCCACCCAGATAGTTATATCAGGAATTAAGCCGCTGAGACGCTAAAGGTAGAATGTTTGAGGAAATTTATTGATTTATTGTTTTCTTTTCCCAAAGAATGCTACCTTGATACTAAATAGATTAAGTGTACATCCAAATGTAACTTACTCTATATAGTGTGTGATTCTCTCCATCCTCCCGACTGTTGACTTTCTATCAATAAAGCTTGGATTGAATCTCTCCCTGTCTCTGTAATTGATAAGAGTAAGAAGTCAAACTCTCCTTTTGGTTTGGCAACAGCTTCTGGAGTTGCCTGAAACCTATCATATGCTGGTTAAAAAGGGAGATGGACACTGTGTCTGAGCCTACTAGAATTCACCCTGCCAGAGGCCCAAGGCCATATAAATATGATTGAGTAAATCAAAGGGAGATGAAAAGGTTGAACTTGAATATTTTTAAAAGTTTATGTGTTTGGCTGCCTTATGGATATCAGTTTCTCCTGCCTATGGTTGTAAAATGAATATGCATGTATGATAAGAATATTGGGAATTAAGAATAGCATTTGTGAGCCCACCTACAATCTATACTTGATTGGATTTAGAATTTACCTGGAAAAAAAATATTCTTCTTGGTTTAAGTCTTTGTAGAGTATGGGGCTTTAGATGGAATCCTGAGCCCCACCCACAGCCTTCAGAATTGGGACATTTGCATTTGAAAAGGCATGCAGACCAACCCAGAACTCCCCAGAGAACAGGAGATTGAAGCACAGAAAAAAGCAACCTGGCATTTTTCATTTTGGCGGCATCTAAGGAGCTCTGGTAGCGTAGTGGTTACGAATCGGGCTGCGAACCTTAAGGTCAGCGGTTCGAAACTACCAGCTGCTCCGCGGGAGAAAGATGAGGCTTTCTACTCCCGTAAAGATTTACACCCTCGGAAACCCTGTACAGGGTCGCTATGAGTCGGAACCGACTCCATGGCACGTAACAACAACAAGCAAGGAAAGTTAGCCCATTAGAGAAAACCCCCCCCTGTTAGGACTAAAAGTTAAAGGTTACTGGTAAGCCATATTCTCACTGGTGACAACCTGGGTCTACATGTAAGTGGAATTGAATAAATGCATCAACTAAGACTCAGGCTGAGTTTGGATGTGTTCTATTGGCATCCTTTGTCCTTGAGATAAGAGGAGCAGAAAAACTGGCTGGTTTGAAGGTTAGGGAGTTGCGTGAACTCCTGAGCCCATGGACACTGACATAGCCTAGCCCTTTGGGGTTAGGGTTGAGAGTGAAGGGACAACTGATTTGATGTGCAGGAAGGTGTGTATGAACTCCCAAACTTGTAACTGGTGCCCATTTGTGCTTGCTTGGCTGGCTAGGGTTAAGCTGACCAGAACCTGAGCAGATGAAGATAAAGATGTTTGATACTGTGAGCAAATGTCAATTGCTACAATTTGTTGGACTGGAATTTACTTAAGGATGATGCATATCAAGGAACATGCTTGTCTCAGTGTACTGAGCTGACTTTTGTTGTTCGGTGCCATTGAATGGGTTCCAGGTTTAAGAGGAGCTGATAGGAATGGGCAATGTAGACATTGGCTATCAAAACTGACAGGCTTTAAGGAATGAGATGGCTGGCTTACAAGCTTTCATGAGTGTGCTTAGTTTTACAATGAGGGGATATTGTAGAATCCCCAATGATTAGTTTTTTCTTTTCCAGATGGGTTTTTTGAAAGATGGTGAAGGATGATGCTGATAGGATATTATTATTTCAATTGTGAATAATTGTTAGTAAGATTAATTGTAATTGTCAAAAGTGTAATTGTAGAAAATGTGTAACTAAACGGAGGGAGTAGTTATCTTTCTTTCACCAACAGACAATTCCAGGATCATCAATAAGGAAGAGCATAAGTGGAGCTTGGGATTCCCTGGAAAAGTAGCAACAGCAGTGACAAGGAAAGACAGAGCCACTATGGATGCTAGTTCCCTGCCAATGTACTGCTGCAGCTGTTTTTAATTATATTCATCAAAATTTGCTTACATGTGACATTAATATTATTGTATGATAATTTACATATTCAGTTGGGTCACCTATCTTTGGAATGGGCACAAATACGGATTTTTTCTTATCTGTTTGCCAGGTACATGTCTCCCAAATTTCTTGGCATAGATAAGTAAGTGCCCCCAGTGCTGAACCCATTTGTCGAAATATTTCAAGTTGTATGCCATCAATTCCCAAAGGCTTCTTCTTTGCAAATTCCTTCAGTGCATCTTGGACTTCTTCCTTCAGTACCACTGGCTCTTGATCATATGCTACTTTTTAAATTTTTAAATATTGACCATTTCTGTTTGGTACAGTGAATATACATGATCATTCCATCTTCTTTTAATGCTTTCTGCATCATTCAATACTTTGTTCATAGAATCTTTCAATATTGCAAACCAACACTTGGATTTTTCTTTAATTCTTTCAGCTAGCAAAATGCTTAGCTGCTCTTCCTTTTTTATTTTCTTACGCTAGTTGTTAGCACTTTTCATTATACTTGATTTTGTGTTCTCACATCATACAGAAGGAAAGCAAAACGTCAGATAGAAGGATAAGACTAAAATGGATATCATAAGAGACTCCAAAACTTGTTTTCCAGCATAGAGATGCTAAAGCAAATATAAGTGAAGAGGTAAAAGAGCTGAACAGAAAATTTCAAAGGGCAGCTGTTGTTTTTAACTGCTGTTGAGTCAGTGCAGACTCATAGGGGTTTCCGAGGAGTGGCAGGTGAGTTTGAGCCACTGACCTTCTGGTTCAAATCAACCTTGCCCTGGATCCGGGCTCTTTTGAAGAAGTTGGCAAAATTCTTTAATTTTACTGTCACTGACTTTATTGGTTGGTGCATAAATTTGAACAATATTGGTATTAACTGAACTTTCCTTTAGGCATATTGATATTATCCAGTCACAAACAGCATTATCTTTCATGGTTGATTTTGAAATGTTCTTTTGATGATGAATGTGATGCCATTCCTCTTCAATTTTACATTCTTGGCACAGGAAACTGTATGTTTTTCTAATTTAAAATGAATAATTCTAGTCCATTTCAGCTCACTAATGCCTAGAATATCCTAGGACCCACTGAATGGCTAAAAGGATATATTGAATGTTTAAAAATCAGAAAATGTTTGTAGCTTGGTTGTAACCATTCACCATAATTATTTAATCTATAAACTAAGCAAATGATTCAAGAAACTGAATTATATGAAGAAGAACGTGATGTCAGGATTGGACCAAGACTCATTAACAATCTGCAATATGCAGAGTTTCATTTGCTGAAAATGAAGAAAACTTAAAGCACTTATAGATGAAGATCAGGAACTACAGCCTTCAGAATGGATTGCACATCAATATAAAGAAAACAAAAACCGTCAAAACTGGTCCAAAAAATAACATCATGAAAACTGGGTAAGAGATTGAAGTTGTTAAAGATTTCATTTTGCTTGATCCACAACCAATGTTCATGAAGCAGAAGTCAAGGTATCCAACAATATATTGCCTAGAGCAAATCTGCTGCAAAAGACTTCTTTAATGTGACATCAACAGCAAAGACGCCACCTGGGAGTTTAAAGTGTGCTTAGACCAAGTCATGGTATTTTCAATCACCTCATATGCGTGTGAAAGTTGAATAAGAAAAACTGGAGAAAAATTGATGCATTTGAATTATGATGTTGGTTAAGAAAATCAAAAGTAATTTGGACTGTCAGAACAACAAACAAATCTGTCTTGAGAGAAGTACAACCAGAATGCTTCTTAGAAGCAAGGATGGCCAAACTTCATCTCATGTACTTTGCACATGTTGACAGGATGGACCAGTCCCTAGAAAAAGACATTATGTTTGGTAAAGTGGATGGTCTGCAAATAAAAAAAAAAAAGGAAGACCAAGGAGATAAATTTATGCTGTGGCAGGAACAAAGAGCTCAGACTCAACAATCATGAAGATGTCACAGGACTGGACAGTGTTTCATTCTGCTGTTCGTAGGATTTCTATGAATGGGAGCCAACTTGATGGTACCAAAGAAAAACAAGAATTTGAGAATCCAAGAGAATGTTTTATGACTGATATTAAGACTCTTGTGACTGTATGCATGATGTATTAAAAAACAATATATCAAACACTAGGTTAAATATGTACAAGAACTTATCCTTATATCCACCCCAAATTTTATTTATATATTGTAAATGCAGTACAATTGTTACTTTGAAAGTAACCTATTCTAATTTCTTTGTTGTAGAATTCAACTATCATGTACTAGCTTGAGTTGCAGTAATTCATTTATTATGCAACTTTCATTATTGTTATTGTTGTTAAATGCCATCACTTCGTACCAAACCATAATGGCCTTGTATAGGGTTTCCCAGGAATGGCTAATGAACTTGATCTGCTGACTTTGAGGTTCAAAGTAACCTTGTAGTCAGTGCATTAACCCACAGAACCACACCAAGCACATTTAATATCCAGGCCTTAGTAGGAGTACTGGAGAGAAGTAAATAAGATTAATCCTTCTCTTTAAAATGATAAGTCAGGAACGAGAATATGGTACAGAGCAAAAAGAAACAACAGGTTTCTTCTAAATAAAATGAAGAGTGATGGAGGTGCTCAACTCCCTTGGGAGTTGGGGGAACTTGTGGAAGGATCTCTTAAAAACTAATGTCTTGTGAAATCTTAAAATATGGATTGGAAATTAACAAGGTAGAAAATTATTTAGACATTTCCACTCCTTGCTTATTGACACAATTAAGTTCTAAATATCATTATGGAGGCCATTATGCAAAAATGGAGATGACCATATTAGATGACAACATTGAAGATGACTACATCATTATATAACTTCCAATTTGCATAATTATATAAGTGTAAATTTACACCATTACATAAGTGACAAATTACATGGTTACATAACTGCTAAATGATTTGGAATCATGGTTTAGTTAGGTTGACACATAACCTTAACCATAACATCCAGTGTTACTCTCATCTTGCACATTAGCATTCGCTATTATCAGGATAATATTAATATGCAAAATAATAAGATGATAACTTTTTAACTTTTGTCAAATATAAAAAATACTAGATAATGAGGTAATCAATAAATGGGAAATGATTATTGTTGTAAGTGCTATAGAGTTAGTTTTGACTCACAGAAAATCCTATGTAGGGTTTCCAAGAACTAGTTAATGGGTTTGAACTGCCAACCTTGTCCAGTTCTTATTCTACAGCTCCACACCAGGACACATACTTTATTTATAAAATATAAGCATCTACATATATGTGGAAGCCTGTGATGTCATTTCTTTTTTCATGAACTGAAAGAGCTATTCAATCAGACTTGTAATATAAGATAAAGATACTTGATTTCTCTTCTAAGACAACTGACACTTATCCTATAGGTAATTGAGATCCTGCCAATAAATTCCAAACTGAAGTTAAAGAAGCTAGCTGACTTCAGTAATTAACATGGGTCAGAGCTATGCTTATACCCACATATTCTGCTTTCTTAATCCACATTTTAAATCTTTGGGTTTTTTTTTTACAAACTGCCTTGGAAAAGTGCCTGCTCATGTCAAATTTCAATACATGTCCTTTTTTTTTTTTTTATTATTGTGCCCATTGTTAATATTCATTCTGGGAAATGGAGTCTTAAGAGATGCTAGTATATTTGAGATCACACTGCTCAAGTGTCAGAGGTGATTTTGGAATGTACATTTATTTTATTTACTTCAAACGCCATGCATATTTAAGTTTGTCATACATGGAATTCTATAATGGCATTGCTGTTAACATAAGAGGTAATACTCATAAATATATAATTATTGGTAACAGAAATATTTATATTTATAATCAGCAGTTGCTTATAAATTTATTGTGTATAGTGTAAGAATTATTATGATATTATTAGTGAAGGAACACTAGTAGAAAAATTGTCCAGAACTGGTCTGCTAAATGGGGTCTTAAAACCTTGAAATTGGACATCAAAGGCAGAGCTAATGCTCTCTACTCATCCAAAGCAAAAAAGACAGAAGGAAACCAAGGAGTAAAAGAAGAAACTAGTCTAAATGACTAAGTTTACAGGAACCATAGCCTCATCTACCATGACATTAGGAGAATTAGATGGTAAGTGGCTACTACAACTGATCATTCTTATCAGGGTCACAATAGATGAACACTGATAGAAAACACACAAAAAGGTGGAATAGAACTTTCAAATCAAACAAACAACACCACCAAAAACAGACTTACTAAAATGGTTGAGATTGGAGGGCTTCCAGATATTGTTGTCCTGAGCTACTTTTCAAAACTTAAGACAAAAATAACAAAAATAACAGATTGGCTTGTAAAATAGTAAATATTATCCATCAATACTGTTCTTTTAAATATTATCTAAATAAGATCAAGTGTTCAACAATTACTTTAAAACAAAAATGAAAATGTAAGGGTAGAGAAACTAGATTAATGTTAGCAGAGCAACCCAAATGGAAATGAGAAGAGTGTTCACATACTGGGAAGAATGCAACTGATGTTACTGAAATTATTTTGTAGAAATTGTTAAATGGGAATCTATACATTCACCAAAAACACAATGAAATATTACCAAAGTTTAAAAAGTTAACTGTTCCTACTGGATGTCCAAAATAAAAGGAGAGAATGTATGAGAAAAGTCAAAATCAAAGAGGTGCTGGTTTTTAGAATGTCTCAGACCTGGTGAAGCCTCATATTCAAGATCAGTCACATGCAGGATTAATAAAAATAAATTTGCACCTTGGTAAGTCTTATACCCATACCCACTTTTTGACTCATAGCTACCCCATAGAGAGTTTTGACTCATAGTGACCCAGTAGAGAGTTTCCAGGTCTATAAATCTTTACCAGAGAAGGAAGACTCATCTTTCTCCCACAGAGCAGCTGGTAAGTTTGAATTGCCAACTACAAGGGACTTGTAAAGAGGATGAAATGGTCTAAAAAGAAGGAAAAGATAAAGGCAGATAGTCTAAAAAGGTAGACCTAAGTACTATATGAAGGAGCTCTGGTAGCGTAGGGGTTATGAATCAGGCTGCGAATCTCAAGATCAGCAGTTCGAAACTACCAGCTTTTCCGCGGAAGAAAGATGAGCTTTCTGCTCCCGTAAAGACTTAGAGCCTCGGGAACCCTGTATAGGGTCACTATGAGTCTGAACCGACTCCACGGCACATGACAACAACAACAAGTATTACATGGAGTCCTGATGTGGCGCTGTGGGTTACTGCGCCAGACTGCAAAGTCATTTTGAACTTCAAGGTCGGCGGTTCAAGCTCACCAGCTGCTCCTTGGAAACAGGGTCGCTATGGGTCGGAGACGATTCAACGGCACTTAACAACAACAAGTACTATATATCCACTATAATACTGGGGGGAAAATATAAACAATGTGATCAAAACCTTTTTCAACTAGAAAGTGCAGCCTTTTAAAGTGCTCATGGAGTGTGTTGAATTTTAGGATTTGTTGTCGTTGTTAAGTGCTGTGGAGTTGATTTTGACTCATAACAACCTTGTACGTGGCTTATGAGGAGCAGCTGGTGGAATTCTACCGCCAACCTGTGGTCCAGTGCAATATCCTGCAACACGGTTAATTATATACTTAAAAGTATGTGTGTACTACTCTAAAATTGCTAAAAACCACTTATTTTATTTGCAGCTCTAAAAAAATCTGTATATTTTGCTTGTGAAGTATATTAGTAGAGACATCTCTTTTTTCCAATAAAATAAAATATATGTGTATATATAAATCTATTGTCAGGTCGTCTTAGATTTTAGAAAAGACAGGTGAACAGAGTACTTATAAAGAAAAATAGGAAACAGAGGATAGAAGTGACGTTGTTGTTAAGTGCCGTCGAGTCGTTTCCAACCCATAGCGACCTTGTATAGGGTTTCCAAGGAGCAGCTTGTGAGCTTGAACCACTGACTTTGCAGTTCAAACAACTTTGCAGTCTGACGCATTAGCCCACAGAGCCACACCAGGACCAGAGATAGAAGGAGGGGAAAAAGAAAAATTACTCTATTAGTTTGACATTGTATAGATGAATACGCAATCATGGTCTTAAGAATCATTATAATACATATTTAGGAAAAATCGGAAACTATTGAATTGACATTGTCTTTTATCCTGACATGAATAAAATCAGTAATACAGATGACAAATCTTTTTTACCTCTTTCTTCAAGTCCTTCAGAATTACTTTTTAAAGTAAATGAAGGATACCTTATGTAATTGCACCTGCAATACCAGATACTATATAAAATTTTATTACCAAATATTTCATCACTTAATTTTGGACTACCTTAGTTGGATGCTGTATAATAATTGTTGTTTTTGTTGTTAAGTGCTGTCGAGTCAGTTTTGATTCATAATGGCTCTGTGTAGGGTTTCCTAAGTACAGCTGTAAGTTTTATTCCAACCTTGTGGTTCTCAGTCCAGTGCTGATCCTACAGTGCTACACCAGGAGTATAATAATTAAAAAGACTGCAAATGTAACCTAGCCATATAAAAATATTTACTCTAAATTACGGGTACAAATACTCCTGTTAGTGAGTATGTGACCTTTCATATATTATCAAAATAAACGAGTACAATGGCATGAATAATTCTATTAGTAGCATTTCATGTCTCTGTACTTATTTGTAGTTATTCTGCTCTCTTCTGTGTGGTTTTAAAGCTAAGTTACAAGTACTGTGAAGATTGTTGTTGTTAAGTGCCGACAAGTCTGTTCTGACTAATAACAACCCTGTATTCAAGATTCAAAGTACAACTGGTAGGTTTGAAGCACTGAACTTGTGGTTAGCAGTACAATGCTTGTTTTTCAGATAGACCCTAAATTTTACTTCCTCATGTATATATCCTTAGTGCTTAGGAAAATTCATAGAATATGATATTCTCAATAGATAAGTACTGAAAAATGGATAAAGAAAAGCAATCAATCAGTGCTAAGACTTGCCAATGTATGAGCTGGATGCAATCTCAATTTATAACTACTGCTTACTTTACCAGACTCATTTTCCACTAAACTGTGATATGCATCCCATATTCAGACATACAATTTTACTCATATTTTTTGGCTCACATATGCCTCAGTGCTTTCCTAGTATATTTGACAATCTGAGAAAATCATTGTCAGTACCCATTCCTATAAATGCGGTCCTGGTGTGATGCTTTAGGATAAACTCTGGACTGTTTACTGCAAGATCACTTGGAAATTCTATACAGGGCTGTTATGAGCCAGAGCTGAATCTATGGCACTGAATAACAGCAACAACCTACAATTGATAAAAATGTTGTTGTTGTTGTTGTTATGTGCTGTGGAGTCAGTTCCGACTCATAGCGACCCTGTACAGGGTTTCCGAGGCTGTAAATCTTTAC
>NW_006408537.1:16911229-16913303 GCF_000296735.1 Chrysochloris asiatica | reverse complement strand
TTTAATTTGTAGATATTGTTTAAACTAAATAAAAGTATTCAGGCATGAAGTAAAGTTTATACTTACCAAGCAGATATTACAACTCACTCTATGTTCTCTTTCACTGTGCTAAATTGTAAGCATTTAGAATCCTTAAGGTGTTCACATAGAATGAAAGAATTAAATAGAATTCAGATACTTTGTCTTCACATAATAAGATACTTCATTATCACAAAATGAGGTTACTTATTTTGAATCTACTGGTTAAAAACAAGTATAAATAGTATATACAAACTACACCTAAAACTGACTTGACCAGTCCTGAAGGACTATGATTTTATTTTCAAACTCTCCTGATGTTTTATGAATCAAAATGAGTATATGTATGTGAATCCATTTTTGTCCAATTAACTTCCATGTAAAATGACAATTGATGAAAGGATGAGTAATAATAACATGCTAACTTAAAAATTATCTAGGAATTAGATTAAGAAAATTTTTTTCAGGGAGGAATTTTTATACTGACATTGTTTAGCATTGCCAACACAGGGTGGTAATTTAAATGTGATTGACTTTTAATAGTAGTTAATTTAATAATTCTAAAATTTTCTTCATTTATAACTATCAGGAAAAACAAAGTAGTTTCCTCTCTGTTCGTACTGCATATATTTGTGTGGTGATGAATTATTTGCTTATTTACTTTTATTTCTTGCTGTTGATAAACTGCTGAGTGCAGCATGGCAGAAGCTATGTATCTATTTGGAAAAACAAAGAAAAATGAAGTATGGAGTCCTTTTGTTCAGATAAATAATTTGGCAATAATGTCACTTCCATATTTTCTAGTATTTCTAAATAGTTATTTCAATTACTTCTAAGTACTTATATTGCACTTCCAGGACCAAACAAATTTGCTTATCTGAAATAATTTTGTTGAAATAACCAGCTGAAATTGTTATCATATTTTGAGAGGGTAATGGTATCTCAAGCAATCATTCTTCTAAATATGTTTAAATAATTTTAATCATTTTATAAATGTTATCAAATATAATATAAATTTCCTTTTCTCACATGGCTCCTATATGTATCTCTCAGTAATAATAATAGTCTTACTACAGTTTCCTTCTGGAAAACGTGAATGTATGTGCACAGAAGAAATATTCAAACAATATCCTCTCATTCATTAAATCCAAGTCCTTAACACGGTATAAAAGAAGACAATTAGGAGTTTACAGGTGGAAATAAAGTGTACTAAACTTCATTGACCCCAAGGGAAGCAATGGTGCATTTTCAATCTTCTACTTTCAAGATTCTAAGAAATCATGTCCAATTTAATTATGGGAAAGAGATAAAAAGCATTAAGGTTGGCAGTTGCCTTGAAGGGAATGTTCTTCTTCTTCTTTTTTTTAATCCAGATTAATGTGAAAATAATTCACCAATTCAATTACCTGAGGAAAATGAAGATGGGACTTTCTAGTGTTATTGATGATAATAATGGAAAGGAGAAAGGGAACAAAGTGTTTAATTGGGTGTATGTGAAAAGACAAAACTGTTTAAATGAAAGCAAAGGTCAGATGCGAGGTCTTCCCCAAAGGAAAGATATTTTGAAACTATGAAATAAAAGAGAATTTCACCTTGGAAGGCAAACTAATTTATCTTAAGAAAATGAAGCAATTATTAATCAAGATTATGAAACTCCATAAATATGTTCTAATAGTTCATAAAGCAATATGTTTTGTTCGTGATTTGTGAGTTTTTAAACTATAAAAAACTTCTCTTCACTACATTTTACTTTCATTTTATAAAGTTTCTATTTCTCTCAAGTGACTAGCAATCTTTAGGTGACATCTACCGTTTTGGTGACTTTGTCTCTGAAGCTAGAATTGATCACAGCAGCAAGCACAACCATAAGATGATATTAGCATTTATTTTTAATGAGAAGCAAAAATCTATATATTGCATGTCAGAATTCTATTCCATGATGATAAATTAGCCAGATTTTGAAAGTATCACTTATTTGTTTAGGGAATATTGCACACTTATTGGGAAAAAATCTTCATATGTATAAAAAAAACTGTTAAAAAATACTTAAACTAAC
>NW_006408537.1:16902813-16910827 GCF_000296735.1 Chrysochloris asiatica | reverse complement strand
ATATTATGGACTCTTAATTTGCTATGATGGACATATATTTCCATGTAATTATAGACTGTACTACTAAATTATTTTAGTAGTATAAACCCACTGCATTTGATCATAATTTATTTTTTCAATTTGGAGTGTTTCTGTCATATATAATATAAATAACACATATTTGAAAATGCACACTTTTGTGCATAATTCAAAGTATTCTATTATCATAAATTCCTAAATGTGGAAATGCTACATCAAATAAATGATCTTTATTATAAGTAAAATACTAAAACGCAGAATTAAAAAATTTATTTAATTGTATGTGTTAATTTCTTATTTATAATATTTCTAAATCTTGCTACTGTGTTCCAGATTGAAATTTAGGAAAGATGAAAAGCAAGAAAGAACATAGCACCATTCACAAAACAGTAATCTCAATTCAATCAGGAGCTAGAAATTACATGATAAGTTAAACACAAGAAGTTTAATATAAAAAATTAAAGAATAATGATTAATCATAAAGTTAAACTATTAATAATGTATATTAACTGCTTATGCAATTTATTTTCTTGCTATTAGTTGCCACTGAGTTGGCGATAGAGTGTTTATCCTACAGTGCCACACCAGAAGATTATAATCGTCCCTATAATGTTCATCGTTGTTGTTGTTGTTAAGTGCCGTCAAGTCGGTTCCGACCCATAGCGACCCTGTACAGGGTTTCCAAGGGTGTAAATCTTTATGGGAGTAGAAAGCCTTATCTTTCTCCCGCGGAGCGGCCGTAGTTTCGAACTGCTGACCTTAAGGTTCGCAGCCCGATTCGTAACCACTACACTACCAGAACTCCTAGGAAGCATCAAAAGCATCAAAAGATGATGGAAGAAATAAAGTCACCATACTAAAAAGGATTGGTTTGACCTCCTTATCAGGAAGTAGCATATGATCAAGAAGGAAGAAGTGCAACTTGCATTGAAGGCATTGTTAAAACAAGGTTCAAGGACTGGATGGCATTTGACAGCAATAACAAATACATTAATAGTTAACTTCTTCTGTTTCTCACTTTCTCTATTTTCATTCAAGTGTCAATTTTTGGACAATTCTATGTTATCGTATCTAGAATTCAGGGTACTTATAATCAAATTCCATTAGCAGATAGAGGAGGGTAGGAAGCAAACTCCTGTACTGCATACATTTCATAATCAATTTTAGCAATTTTACTATCAGTGATTCAAAGTTTCTAAAGTAAATCCCTGTATCTTCTCTGTAACAAAGCGGAAAAGGTTAAGGCACAGTAAAATAAAACACATCTTATTGCATGTGCACTAAGAATATTATCACTTTGCTAGAAAATTTCAAACATTTTGCCCTTGGGAAAAAAACAAATCTTTGGAGTTCACAAAGCTCAAATCAGCTTCAATATTTTTCCTAGTACTTTTATAAGCTAGACAAAAAACTCCAGGTATCATTGTTCTATTCTTATTTTATTGATCAGAAAGGTAAGCCCAGAAATGTTAAGCATTTTTTTCCCAAACAAAGGAAGCAGCTAGGAATTATGATACTTTCAAAACTTAATTTTCAATTCCATGTCCAGTATTTATAATTGCTGGTGAAGTTGAATAGTAATACTTTGTGCCTATAGAACATTGAAAACTTTTTTATTGGCCTTTATAAATCCCTTTACTTACCTCTGTCATTGGAAAATCAAAATGTTTTATAGATAGCACAATGAATCAACATGATTTGTACCACACTTGCAAAATGCTTACATATCAAAACCATTCCTATGCATTTCTATTAACCATTGACATTTGTAAAACAATAGCATTTCAGAATAAGGTTTCAGTATTCAATAAGTAAATCAATATTCAAATTCAAATATTTATGTATAGATTACTTTCTTTTTCTTATAAGAATGCTATATACTTTTTTAAAGTAAAGCTTTAAGTTTCTTTAAAGACTTATTAAGTTTTATGATTTTACAATGAAGTCAAAAAGTATTTTGAATAGCCAACATATTTTAATGTCAGTAAACACTTTGAATGCTCAACAGATATAAAATATTTATATTTAGCTTCTCAAAGGAAAAACTGAGGTATCTTTTAAGTATGCCTCACCAGGGGGTGAAAATCATACTTCAAATAAAATCAGTTCAATAGAATTCTTAACCATAAAAATGCTACAATTTATTTCTAGTAGCTATCCCAATGAAAATATTGAGAAGTCTTAAATTTGGTGCTGGTGAAGTATATCTCCCATTCAAACAGACCCAATTTACTATTGATTCTTTAGCCAAAATTTACTAAAATGTTAAACATAAATAGCAAAAATGGTCATGGTTGATATGCAAAAAAAAGAACCTTCAGGATTCTTGTGGATTTTTTCACAATTTTTCTTCCTTAATACTTGGTTTAAATTGTGATTGTCTTATAATGTAATCTATTAAAAGATCTTTATTGCTAGTTACATTACAATCAATTCCTTTCCAGGTTGACCCAGGTGTAGGCTATATCAATCAATATGGAAAGCTTTTGTTGTTGTTTTATTTCATTTTTTAAATAAAACTTTACTTTATAATGAAAATTTCAGCCACATTTTCAATTTTCCCTCTTCTTTACCTAACAGAAACCTAGTTTCACATTCTGAAAGATGGATGGTTAAAGATTTTTAAATACCATTTATATTACATTCACTGTAAGATCAACCATTGTTATAATATCTATTAGATGAGTCTTGGAATGGCTCTGTAGGATTACACTAGGTTGCTAACAGCAAGGGTCAGTACTTCAAACCCACCAGGTACTTCTGTACAGGTCATTATGAGAGAGAGATGAATAAATGGCACTTAACAACAACATGTATATATGTAGTTTTTATTGTTGTTAACTGCCATCGAGTTGGTTCTGACGCACAGTGACCCTGTTTCCAAGGAGCGGCTGGTGAGCTTGAACCGATGACCTTGCAGTTCAAACAACCTTGTAGTCTGGTGCTTTATCCCACAGTGCCACAGCAGGACTCCATGTTGTTGTTACTGTATCATCTAATCAGAACCAACTCATAACAACCTTATGCACAATCAAAGCAAACACAACCTCACCGTCATTGCTATGCTTGACGCCAGTGCTGCTTCCACTGTGTTAATACATCTCCTTGGGAGTCTTCCTCTTTTTCAATGAACCTCCACTTTACCAAGCATGATGTCCTTCTTCAGGGATTGATCCCTCCTGCTATTATGTCTGAAGTATGAGAGACAAAGTCTGGCCATCCTGGCATTAAGGAATATCATGGATGTACTTCCAACACAGATTTGTTTGTTTTTTGGCAGTCCATGCTATTGTTAATATTTTCTTCCAACACCATAACTCAAACGCATCAATTATTATAAGGTCTTCCTTATTCATCACCAAACTTTCACGTGCATGCGAGGTTATTGAAAATACCAAGGCTTGGATTAGCAGTACCTTATTTCTCAAACTGACATCTTTAATTTAGGAATCTCAATTCTGTGATCTTTATGCACACTTTAAGCAGACTGCCACATCTTTCTCATGAGGAGTAACTGGTGAGTTTGAGCAGCTAACCTCACATTTACCAAGTTAGTACCTAAATACTGAAGCACCAGGAGTCCTCATACTGCAATATATTGCATTATTATATGTTCATACTCTATTATGCATATTTACTTTCTATCAAAATGTGTTAACTATATTTGGATTATATGTTATATATATATTATAGGTTACTTGTTGATTCTAGATTAAATTATAAAAGAATACAAAATGTATTAATGGGCATTGATATGTATTCTATGTACTATTCTTCATATATTATGACTAAGAACTGCCCCATAACATCTTTAGATCACCGTACATTTAATGTATTCTGTAATATAGCTCTGGTAGTGTAGTGGTTATGAATCGGGCTGCGAACCACAAGGTCAGCAGTTCGAAACTATCAGGTGTTCCATGGGAGAAAGATGAGGTTTTCTGCTCCTGTAAAGATTTACAGCCTTGGAAACCTTGTTCAGGGTCGTTATGGGTCGGATCCAACTCTACGGCACTCAACAACAACAACATAATATATATAATAAGTTTCATAGAGGTTAATATGACTTCATGTGATTACGTATAAAGCATACATAAGCTGTATAATTAATACGGTATTACTAAATGTTTTGGATGCTGTCCACATTAATTTTTCTTTTCACTCAAGTAGACCAAATACAATGTTGTTGTTGTTGTTTTTTAAATCACCTCTTTAGAGTTCTAGTGGCACTGTAGGATAAGCACTGGACTGGTAACTACAAAGTCATCATTTCAGACACACTAGCCACTCTGGGAAATTCCATACATGGTTGCTATGATTTGGCACCAACCCAATGGCATATAACCACAACAATAACAACACCTCTTCTACTACATAATAGATGGACACAGTTTATTTTATACATAAATTGTGAATGGAATGGAGGAAGGAAGAGACATAGAGGCATAAATTATAGTTCTTGAATAATATAATCAAAAACCCAGACTTGTTGTCACTCAAAGAGATGCTACAGAACACAGATGAACTATCCCATGGCTGCAATTATTTATGGAAGCAGATGACCACATTGTTCTCCCGTGGAGTGGCTATTGATTTCTAATCGCTAACCATCTACTTGCCAGCAAAATGCTTAACCACTGTGCCACCAGGGTCCCTTGAATATATATTCTCCTATTATATTTATAAATAAAACCAAAGTCCATTGCTGTCCAGTCAATGCTAACTCATCATGACACTCTAGGAAAAAGCAGAACTGCCCCATAGGTTTTTCGAAGGTTGCAATCTTTATGGAAGCTGAGTGCCACGTCTTCCTCTCATGGATCTGCTGGTGATTTTAAGACCTTTAAGTTAACAACTGAGCATTTAACCACTGTGCGAGCAAGTCTTGTTAATATAGGCTCAGGTCCCCTATATAAGCATATAGTATATTGTTGCTATTAAGTGCTGTCAAGTTGTTCCAACCCATAGCAACCCTGTATAGGGTTTCTGAGGAACTGCTGGTAAGATTGAGCCTCTGACTTCGTTGCTCAAATCAACTTTGTAGTCCAGCGCATTTAGGATATGGTCTTTGGAAATCAGTCTGATTATTAAATATAACCCTTGTCTCCTAATGGTTTCATGTTTTTAATTTATTGCATATTTTGCATCATTGAGAAATTTTTTTTTTTTTTTTTTTAAATAACTGTAAATTGGCTACTGAACTTTCCTGGATCTAGTTAATTGGTTCTGATTGAATCAGAAGTCTCAAATTTTGTGGATAGCATAGTACAAACTAGAATCTGAATACATTTGACCATTCATAAATATAATCAAAGATTTATAAGGAACTTGATGAATAGCTCTAGAGTTCATTCTAACTCAGCAAGGAGTATGTGTTATCTGCAATTAAATAAACACTTCCAAAAGAATTGTTGTTAAGTGCCATCAAGTCTGTTCCAACCAATAGTGACTCTGTACAGGGTTTCTGAGGAGCAGCTGGTGAGTTTGAACCACTGACCTTGCAATTCAAACCAACTTTACAGTCCTGTGCATTAACCCACAGCGCCACAACAGGGATAGAAATCCAATATTTGTTCACCAGTCATCTAATTGTGGAATCCTTTGGAGTTTTTATTGTTGTTGGGAGTCCTGGTATGGCACTGTGGGTCGCTGTGGGTTGGAAGCGACTCAATGGCATATAAGAACAACAACAACATTGTTGTTGAGTGTCATCTTGTCACTTATGACTCATAACAGACTCTGACTTATAGGTGCACTGTATAAGGTTTCCAAGACTATACATCTTTGCAGGAGCAGAATGCCTCATTTTTTCTCCTTTGGAGCTCCTGGTATAAATTTTAAATGTGGATTTCTTCAAGGTAATTAAAATAAAGTTATTAAAGAACATGTAATGTCTTCAAAGTTGCATGCTTTCTTCATATATATATATATATATATATTTCCCATGAGTGCTACATCATATTGTTATACATTATTGTATATATTCCCTACAAATTGCCATAAATGATTTTGCATCAAGTCATATTAGGAACAGAAAAATAATCAGATGAACCTCATGTGTTCAACTCTTTAAAAAGTTTTATCCTATTCCCTATGAATACTGTAATTTTGAAAATAGTATAATCATATGTCTATCAGAGTCATTAAATCCTACTAGAAGTCCTGGTGTGGCGCTATGGGTTAATACACTAGACTGCAAAGTCAGTTTGAAGGTCGGTGGTTCAAGCTCACCAGCTGCTCTTCGGAAACCCTGTATAGGGTCACTATGAGTTGTAACCGACTCAACGGCAATTAGCATCAACATAAAAACTAGATTATGCTACAGAACTTAATAATACCTCTAATTTTTTGTTCTATGTAAAATTTACTTTGAGGTTATTTAAAACTGAAAAATAATCAGTACTTTTGCTGTTTAGATTGTATGTATTATTTCTAAATTTCCTGTCAATATAAAAAGAGACAAAGTCGCAGAGAAGCAGGTGCTGTAAACAGGATATTACATATAGCTTTCATTGATTTGCTTTCTCTGACAGAACTTCTAATTACTTTCACAAGATACTGATTGAAATTGCATTTTTTTTTCCTTTCAACATCAGATGTGCATTTGCTGTTTTCATATTTTTATAATGCTAACAGATGATCATGTTCTTCTAAACTTCCCCACAACCATCCGGCCAAGGACATTTAAAGAAGAAACAATTTTCATTTGTGTCAATTACCAGTGTCAATCATTGTGAAATAAATTAGAAATGCTGTCCTTAATAAGAAAATTGTGTTGCTGCTGATATTTTAAGCTATGATATATGTGAATTTTTACAAGAATGCCAAGAAATCATCAAGATGGGTACAGACTTATTGAAGAAAATATCCACTAATATAAATAAGGTCAGGATATGCTGCTGACAACTACTTTTATGTCATGGTAGAGTGTGCCTGGCTATTGGTAAAGGAGTATTTAAATTTATGATTAGTAGTTACGAGTTGGGTTGCTAACCACAGGTCCACAATTCAAAACTACCAGCTGTTTCACAGGAGACAGATAGGGCTTTATGTTCCCATAAAAAATTTACAGCCTTGGAAACACTACACAGGGTAATTATGAGTCGGAACCGACTCCATGCACATCACTACCACCACTGTACTTTTTTACTTGGTATGATTGAATTGTTGTTTGAGAAATATCATAGCATACAAGGATAATTGGTTGCAGCTTTTATCCTGTAAAAAAAAAAAAAAAAAAAATTGGGGGGTGATATCTGTCCTCTTACTTCATCAGGGAGAAGGAGAATCAAACTCTGTATTAACCCAAGGCAGAATCATAGGCTGAGGCCAGCCATGCTTCTCTACCAAATCTGATACCAACCATCCCTCCCACAGAACTCTCTACTAAGCTGGGTTTGCTAATTCATTGCAATGGCCACACAGAACTCAGACACCATACTCAAAATCGTTTGGTGGGAGGCACAAAGACTATTGCTAAAAGAGGCATATGAAGTGATTCTCTGAACTGAATGTCCCAAAAGCATTTCACAGAGACAAGAATGAACTACAAACCTATTCTGAACCGGTCATCTGACGGAAGGAAATACTTCAGGAACCTGATCTGGATGAAATTTGAAAACTTGATCTTGCAATCTAACACCATTTCTAGCCTATATTAGCAACAACAACAATAAAGAAAATCTTTTTAAATTAACTAGTGTGAGATTGTAAGCATTAATAATTTTATGTAAGATATATTTCTTTCCCCAATAATATCATAATACCTTTATAGATCTACTGTGTTTTACTTCCCTCCTATGACCATTGCTTTGTGCAATATGAGAATAAATTCAGTTTAGCATAAATCCTCAGTTGGCAGATACACACATCCAGTAATAGAAGAAATATTAATGCTATGCAAAAACTAATGTCACTTAGTTTTCTATAAAAAAAATATAAGAAATATTTACTATGTTGTTGTTGTCAGGTGCCATCGAGTCGGAACTGACTCATA
>NW_006408537.1:16893975-16901179 GCF_000296735.1 Chrysochloris asiatica | reverse complement strand
CTATCCCATTTTGTAATACCCCCAGCAAAGGACGACGGTTTCAATCTCTCCACATCATCTCAAAGACTTGATATTTTTTTTCTCTTCTTTATCATTTTATCATAACCATTCTAATGAAGTAAGGTGCCATCTCATTGTAGTTTTGATTTGCATCTTCCTAATGACAAATGTGGCACTGTGGGTTAATGAGCCAGACTGCAGAGTTGTTTGAACTGCAAGGTCGACGGTTCAAGCTCACCAGCCGCTCCTCGGAAACCTATACAGGGTCTCTATGGGTCGGAACCTACTGGATGACACTTAACAACAACAACAGCAGCAATGACAAATATCAGGAATCCTGGTTTGGTGCTGCAGATAATGCGCTGGACCACAAGATCAGCTTGAACTGCAAAGTCTGCACTTTAAACCCACCAGCTGCTCCTCAGAAACCCTATACAGGGTCGCTATGGGTCAAACCAACTTGATAGCATTTTACAACAACAACAACAACAACAACATATGAGGTGCTGTGGGTTAAGGCGCTGAACTGCGAGGTCGGTTTGAACGTCAAGGTAGGTGGTTCAAGCTCACCAAACATTCCTCGGAAACTATATATAGGGTCACTATAACTCGGAACCAACTCGACAGCACTTAATACAACAACAATGACAAATGTGGAGTTCAGGTATGGCACTGGGGGTTAATGCACAAGAATGCAAGGTCGGTTTGAAAGGCAAGGTTCAAGCTTACCAGTAGCTCCTCAGAAACCCATAGAGGGTCGCTATGACAAATGTGGTACCCTGCTTACTCAATGGTTAAGAGCTAGCCTATTAATCAAAAAGTCAGGCGTTTGAAGCCACCATTTTCTCTGCTGGAGAAGGATGTGACAATATTTTTACCGTAATGATTACTGCCTTAAAAACCCCAAGGGGGCACTGCTACACTGCCCTACAAGCTTGCTGTGTTTAAGTATGACTCTTTCGCATTTTTTGTTTTTGTTTTTTTAATTGACAAATGACTTTGAACACCTTTTCATTCTATGGTAGTCCATTTAGGTGGACATTTGATAAAAGTCTTGTTTATCAAATGTCTGTTCGAGTACTTTGTCCATTTATTAGTTGTGCTATTTATCTTTTTGTGGTTGAATTGGATGACGTATTTATATATTCTGATGATTAAACCCTTATCAAATATATGGTTCCCAAAATTTTTCTCCCAATATTTAGACTGCCTCCTCATTTTATTAATAAAATTTTTGATAAATAAAAGTTTCTCATTTTTAATAGATTCCGTTTATCTATTTTGTCTTTTGCTCTTAGTACTACTTCAAAATGAATAAATGCCCTAAATGTGAGAACTAACAAAATAAAATTCTTATGGGAAAAATAGTATTCAGGAATACAGCTGTGGACCTCGTTTTCAACGAACAGATGTTTCAATACTGCACCAAAAGTGTGAGTGACAAAAGACAAGATTATATTATTTTTTTGAACCAATGATTGTTGGTAAAAAGTAATTGCTTAGAACAATTTTTGCTTAAGACCAGAATGAGATCCCATCTGTAATTATTAATTCTGTGCAGATTTTTTTTTTTTCCAATTTCTAAAATCAAGTTTTTATACAGGAAATTTCTTTGCTATCTTCAGGAGGAATTAATTTATTTCTGGTTTGCTGCAATGGGTATCTATAATTTTGTGTGGCTCAGTCTTAATTGAGGGCACTCAATCAGAATTTTTGATAGGACCAGTCCTGAATTTAAACCCTAAATCCTTGTTCTCATGTTGTTGTTAAGTGACATCGAGTCAGTTCTGTCACATAGTGATCCTGTAAAAGGTTTCCTAAGACCAGTTGGTGGGTTAGAACTGCCGATCTTTAGGTTCAAACTGAACTTTCGGTCCAGTGCATTATCCTGCAGAACCATACCAAGACTCCCATAGGCTTTGAAAACCAAACTTAAAATCACCATTAGAAATATCTTCATAGTTTTTTCCCTTTCTAGATTTTAGCTTTTACTTATTTTTGTCATCTAAATAACTCTTGTATTCTATATGTTTATACATACATTTATACAAAGTGTAAGTAGAGTTATTGATGTCTAGAATTTATTCTTTTAAAAACAAACAGGTAATTAAAAATAAAAGTATAAAGCAAAACAAAGCTAGAAAAAAGACATTTGCAACATATATAAAAATAAAGAGCTAAAATTAACAATATTTAAGATTTCTTGAAAGTCAATAAGAAATTTCCACTCATTATGCATAAAGACCAACATGTGAGTATGTCTATATGAATAATAGTATAATTTCAATATCATATAGATATTCTGAACTTAGTATTAGGTACGTTCAAAGGATAAAAATCATATAACGTTCTTATCTCTTCTAGAGTGAGGTAGTAAATATGGATTCATTTTTGCAAGGTTTTATAATCATGTAATATATTTGACAAATGTACTAGCCATTAAAATGTTTAAGTAATATTTATGAGCACAGATTATCTGCTTTGAATTATAAAGGTATATGACTATTTAAACCTAGTTATAATTCAATCTATGTACCATTTTTATATACCTTAATTATTTTCAATATTGCTAAAACATTTATTTAACATAGCATGATTTCCTTTAGTGTACTTTTTAAATGTTGCATCACTGTTAATTCAAATTCATTTCAAGTTGAAAATATAAAGCTTGACTGTTTCTTGGTACATTTCAATGCATTTTTCATCAATAGATGGGTTGTTGTTGTGAAGTGCTGCACCGGGGATTCAGTTCTGACTCATAGTCACCTTTTATAGGGTTTTCAAGGAGCAGCTGGTAGGTTTGAACTGCCCATCTTTCAGTTCAAACTGGCACTGCAGTCCAGTGCATTATCCTTCAGTGCCACAATAGGATTCCAATGGATGGATTAATGCTACGTAATGGATTTTTATGTAGAAGTCCACCATATTTAGGAGATTGTACTTTATCTTACATGACAGTGAGTGAAAGATTACTCAACTCCCATGTGCTTTAAGAAGAAACCTGGCAAGCTGACCAAGCTGTTATGATAATAGTAATTTGGTGCTGAATGAGAAAGACCTACTCAGGGAGAGAATTTCCATAACTATTGCATGTAACATCAGATGTAAGAAGTAATTTTCTTCTATAGACTGCAGCCAAAATATTCTGTAAATTCAGGGACAATAATATGGCAATGATTTTTGTTTAATCTATAAGACCACTATAGTTTTCTACATTTTTTTATTGTTCACCTAGAACATTTTTCTTGACATAGTTTAGTAACAGAGAATTAGAGAAATATACAGGAATGCAAATACAGACCTTTTCAATTTCATCAAATAGAAATCATTTCAACTCATAATCCCATATGTATGATCTTACAGACACAGATAAATGATTTCTATTGTGTGTGTGTATAAAGAAAATGTTTTTAATATTCCAGATAATCCATTTAAAGATAAAATTGACTTCCCCTAAACCTAATTCATATACATATATGAATTAAAGCACTAAGATTCTTCAAAGAATATGATAATCTCCTCCTTGTCAGTTTATTTGAAAGTGTGCAAAGGAATTACAAAGACATAATTACCTCTGTAGGTATCATATTTTAAAGAATAGCTTTGAAGATTGTAAGTCAGTAAATGAATTGACTATGGTGGATAGAATTTGCAGGCTACTTAAAAACTCAGAATACAGAGGTATATTATCTTTCTACGTTTTTGCTACTTATGTATACAGTATGTTAATGTTGTTGTTAAGTGCCATCAAATTGGTTTTGACTCATCGCGACTCTATATAGGGTTACTGAGGAGCAACTGATGGGTTTGAAATGGATATTATGCAAATAATTATAAATAGGCATGATTTAGTTAAATTAACTCCATAAGAACATAGGATATAAATTAAGAAGTATCAATTTCATGCCAATAAAACATGTTAAAATGTAGTACATAAGTTTTTTGCATTTTTGCTATTTGTTTTAATAGTACTTTAAAATTAATTCCATAAGCAAAAATATATTGTGTTTATTCCTCTCTGGCTATATACTATAACCTGTATACTCAAATCTATTAATAAAAAACATCTATAAAAGTTGATGAAACTATAAAACAAAACAGTCAAGTAATGTTTAATGTCTGTCACACTTCAGAGTCAAAGATGTTGAACCAAAGGGAAGCTCAGATGTAAGACCACTTTCTCTGTAGCTTGTTCTTCTTGGAGCACTTGTTTATTCACACTTGAGGCATTTAGGTATAATTGACAAAAATCTGTATATAATTTCTTCATCTTCATTGGTATTAATAATAATGAAATGAGGAACAAATGAAGTTTGGGGTCTCCTGAAGAACCACCACTTACCTGTTTGTTGTACTGTCATGATTTGTGTGCTGCTGAAAACTATGCCACTGATCCTTTAGATTGTTGTTGTTAGATGCCATCGAGTCAGTACCGACTCATAGTGGCCCAATGCACAACAGAATGAAACATTGCCTGGTTCTGGGCTAAACTCACTTTTGTTGCCACGCTTGAGTCCATTGATGCTGACACTTTGCCAATCCATATCCTTGGGGATCTTCCTCTTTTTCTCTGACCCTCCAACTTACCAAACATGGTATCACTCACCAGTGACTGGTTCCTACTGACAATATGTCCTAAGTATGAGAGACGAAGTCTGGCGATCTTGGCCTCCAAGGAGCACTCTGGCTGTGCTTCTTCCAAAACAGATATGTTTGTTCTTTTGGCAGCCCATGGGACTTTCAATATTCTCCTCCAACACCATAACTCTAATGCATAAATTCTTCTACAATCTTCCATATTCACAGTTCAACTTTAGCATGCATATGAGGTTATTGAAAATACCATGGTTTGGGTCAAGCACACCTTAGTCCTCAATCTGACATCTCTGCTCTTCAATACTTGAAGAAGGTCTTGTGCAGCAGATTTGCCTAATGCAATACATCATTCGATTTCTTGACTGCTGATTCCGTGAATGTTCATAATTAATCCAAGAAAAATGGAGTCTTTGACAACTTCAATCTTTTCTCCGTTGATAAGAATATTGTTTATTGTTCCAGTGGTGTGGATTTTTGTTTTCTTTACATTGAGATGCATTCCACAATGAAGGCTGTGGTCTTTGATCTTCATCATTAAGTTTTTTAAGTCCTAGTCTCTTTCAGCAAGCAAGGATGTATTATTGGCATATTGTAGGTTGTTAATGAGTCTTCCTCCAATCCTGATGCCACATTTTTCTTCATATAACCCAGCTTTTCAGATTATTTGCTCAGCATACAAGTTGAGTAAGCATGGAGAAAGAATACAATCCTGTTGCACAGCTTTCCTAATCCTTGTTCTGTTCAAACAACTGCCTATTGGTCCCTGTACAGGTTCCTCATGAGCACAATTAAGTGTTCTAGAATACTCATATTTTGCAATGTTGTCCATAGTTTGTCACAATCCACACAATCAAAAGCCTTTACATAGTCGATAAACTATAGGTAAACATCTTTCTGATATTCTTTGCTTTCAGCCAAGATCCATCGGACATTAGTAATGATATCCCTCGTTCCATGTCCTCTTCTGAATCCAGCTTGAACCTCCGGAAGTTCTCTGTCAATGTATGGTTGCAGTCATTTCTGTATTACCTTGAGTAACATTTTACTTGCATGGGATATCAAAAATATTGCCGGATGATTTCTGCATTCTGTTAGGTCATCTCTCTTTGGAATGTGCACAATTATGTATCTTTTCCAATCAGTTGGGCAGATAATTGTCTTCCAAATTTCTTGGCATAGTTGAATGAGTGCATCCAGCACAGCTTCACTTTGTAGAAAGATTTCAATTTGTATTCCATCGATTACTAGTGCCTTGTTTGTTTTCCAATTCCTTCAATGTAACTTCTTCCTTCAGTATTATTGGCTCTTGATCATATGCTACTCTTAGAATGGTTGAACACCAACAATTTCCTTTTGGTACAGTGATTCTGTGTTTTCCTTCCATCTATTTTTTATATCTTATTGAAGGATAATTGAAATTATCTAGGCTTGATTTTCTTTTTTTTTTCTTTAGTTCCTTCAGTTTGAGTAATGCTGAGCGTGTTCTTCCCTCTGGGTTTTCTAACTCCAGATCTTTAAACATTTCGTTGTACTATTTGACCTTGTCTTCTCGAGCTGAACTTTGACATTTTCTGTTCAGCTCTTGTATTTCCTCATTTCTTCCATTTGCTTCAGCATTTCTACACTGGAAAGCAAATTTCAGAGTCTCTTCTGACATCCCTATTGGTCAGGTTTCAGCAAAGCTTTGAGACAGATCAGGAAGTAGGAGAGGTGGAACACTTCTGAATGGTTAGTCACTTTAAACCTCACAGATAGCAACAGACTATTATCTAATTGAGGGCCAGAAGATGAGCTTCTCAGGTTACAATGAGTTAAAAACACAACTGCATTCAAAACTCCACAAAATAGAGCTCACTTTAATGAGTTGGAAGGAGTAGATGGAGCTTTTGGAAACAATATTTGAAGATGGGCACAACTCAAAATGAGAAGAAACAGCTTCAAACATCAATTAATAATCAGAACGTGGAATATACACATTATGAATTGAGGAGAATTGGAAGTTGTGAAAAATGAAACAGAAAACATAAAGATTGACAAACTAGGCACTGCTGTTGTTATTGCTAAGTGACAACTAGTTGGTTCTGATTTATAGGAACAGTATGCAAAACAGAAAGAGACATTGCCTGGTCCTGTGCCATCCTCACATTCATCGTTAAGCTCGAGCTCATTGCTAATGCCGATGTGTCACTCCATCGTGTTGGGGGTCTTCCTCTTTTTTGCTGACCTTATATTTTACATAGCATACTGTTCTTCTCCAGGGACAAGTTCCTCCTGATAATATGTGCAATGTATCAGAGACTAAGTTTGACCATCCTGGCTTTTTAGAGCATGTTGACTGTACCTCTTCCAACACAATTTTTTTTGTTGTTCATCTCACAGCCCCTGGTACTTTTAGTATTCTTTTCCAATACCATAACGCAAATGCATCAATTATTCTATGATATTTCTTATACATTGGTAGTTTCAATAGCTATTGAAAATACCACATTTTGGGTCTGATGCACTTTAATTATCAAAGTGAAATCTTTGCTCTTTAGTACTTTAAAGAGGTTTTGTGCAGCAGATTTGCCTATATGTGGTTTGATTTCTTGACTGCTGCTTCCATGAG
>NW_006408537.1:16890964-16891737 GCF_000296735.1 Chrysochloris asiatica | reverse complement strand
GATTTTTCAGAATTCTATCATGCAATCTCCATTATCATTTCTATCACCACGGCTATGTTTTCCAACTACTGATCCTTCCTCTTTGCTCCCAACGTTTGAATTCCAATCACCACTAATGATCGATACATCTTGATTACATATTTGATCAATTTCAGATTGAAGAAGTTAGTAGAATTCTATTTCATCCTCACTGGCTTTAGTGGTTGATCCATAAATTTGAATGATAGTGGTATTAACTGGTCTTCCCTGTGGGCACATGGATATCATCCTATCATAAAGACCTGGAGCTAAAAAAACTAACAGGGAACTACATGCAAAGAATTTATCATACTGAAATAACTAAAGAAAAAGTTAAAGATTTGAGTTGCAATACTGAAAATTCAATGGCAAAATGGAGTCCTGGTGTGTGCTGTAACATAAGCAATGGACGGTTAACTGCAAAGCGGACAGTTCAACCCACCATCATACTCATGGAAATGCAATATATGGTGGTATGAGTTGTAATTGACTCAGTGGCACTTAATAAAAACAATGGTCAAAATAATGAATGATGCAGGAATCATTTAGAGAAGATGAAGAGCATATACTGAGTTTTTGTACCAAAAATAATTGGTCTTTGTTCATTCATTTCTAGAGGATGCATATGATCAAGAACCAATGGTATATTCCCTTAAACAAACAATAAATAAGGGGGAATCTGATGCAAACAGTGCAGACCCGGTCAGGAGGTCAAGACCCTGTGGGCCCAAGCGTTGTTGACCGTCCAAACCATA
>NW_006408537.1:16882213-16890204 GCF_000296735.1 Chrysochloris asiatica | reverse complement strand
TGACTATGCAAATTCATCCAGTTGTGTACCTTAACAACCTTTAGATAACATATCAAATAACGAATATTCCAGAACACTTAATTGCACTCATGAGAAACCTGCACACAGACCAAGACACAGAGGTTCAAAGAATAACAAAGGTTTAAACTCAGGACAGTATGCATCAGGGTTATATTCTTTCATCAGACTTATTTAGTCTGTATGCTGAATAAATAGTGTGAAAAACTGGATTTTATAAGGAATAATGTGGCATCAGTATTGGAGAAAAACTTTTAACAACATTCAATATGCAAAAGATAGAACCTTGCTTGCTGAAAGTGAAGAGGACTTGAAATACAGATGAAGATCAGTATGGCTTGCACCTCAATGTAAAGAAAACAAAAATCCTCATAACTGTACCAATAAATAGCATATTTATTTTCAAAGATCTAACACTATGCCTGAAATTGCCTACTGCTCAGAAAGAAACAGCATTTGTTTTTTTAACTGGAGAAGAGGTTGATATCAAAGACTTCATTTTGTTTGGATCTACGATCAATATCCATTGAATCATTAGTTGAGAAATCAAATAACAGATTTCACTGGGCAAATCTACTGTAAAAGACTTCTCTGAAGTGTTAAAAAGCAAACATGTCACTTTGTACCAAGCCATGGCACTTTCAATCATCTCATGTACATGTGAAAGCTAGACAATGAATAAGGAAGACCTTTGAAGAATCAATGCATTTGAATCATGGTGTTGGTGGCAGATATTGAAAGTGCTGTGGACTGCCAGAAGAACAAACAAATCTGTCTTGGAAGAAGTACAGCTAGAATATCCCATGGAAATGAGGATGGCAACATTTATCTCTTATACTTTGAACATGTTCTCTGGAAGGACCAGTCCCTAGAGAACTAGATCATACTTTGTAAAGTGAAGGTTTAGCAAAAAAGAGGAAAACCACAAAAAGATGAACTAATGCAGGGGCAGCAGCAAAGGGCTAAAAAATAACAAAGATAAGCTATTGAGTTTGAACTTCTGACCTTGTGGTTTGCAGCTGAGTGCTGATCCTACAGCTCCACACCAAGAATCTATGTGAAGTACTACTCAACAAAATAGAGAAAAAAATACTGATAGATATAAGATGTCACTGAAATTATGTTGAAAGCAAGACTCAATTTCTAAATGAGTTCAGGATTAATCCATGCACTGGTCTGCAAAGTCGTTTGAACTGCAAGGTCGGTGGTTCAAGCTCACCAGCCACTCCTGGGAAGCCCTAAAAGTCAGACTATGATGCTTTCTGCTGCAGCAACATTTATAGCCTGAGAAATCCTATTCGAGGTCACAGTGAGTCCAAATGACACTGACCAATAAGTGTTCACTGAAAAAACTGGAAGAGAATACATATGTACATATGAAAATATAAGTGTGTGTGCTATTTATAATAATAATAATAATGTACATATTTCAAGATTGTCATCTTAAAAGGGAAGAATATAAATATGGGAATCAATTTTTTATTAAATTAATCTTTTGAAGTAAAATGTATTCATATAAATGACATTTATTCATATAAACATCCGATGTGTCTATTTTGATAAATGTTGATTATTGAAATAGCTGTAAAATCACAATTAAAATTCAGACACAAGACTTTTCCATCATCCAAATTCTTCTATCCTGTCCCTTTCCAGTCAATACTACCACCGACCACCAGAAAACTGTTTTCTGATATTAAACGTTCTAGGTTAATGTTTCTTGTACATTTATTGCGTTGTTAAATGTTTTTGAGTGGGTTCTGATTCATAGGAACCCCTGTGTAGGGTTTTTGAGAAGTGGCTGGTGAGTTTGAACACCTGACTTTGTGGTTCAAACCGACCTTGAGGTTGAGCGCTTATTCTATGGCTCCACACCAGAACTCCTCTTGTTATTTCAGTTATTAGCATCACAGTGTAATTCTCTACTTTAAAAATGTTAGTTGTATCAAATATGTAGCAAATATACAGCTTGTCTTTCAAAGCATGCTTTTCATATATATATATTTTTTTTTAATTTTTGTTGTTGGTGTTGTTGTTGTTAAGTACCATTGAGTTGAGTTATTCTGATACTCAATTTCTTATAGTTCATCAGGAGCACCTGGTGAGTTTGAACCACTGACCTTATGCTTAGCAGTCCAATTCTTATCCTACAGCAATAAACCACAACTCCATTTAATTTTAAGAAAATATTCATCTTTTTCTTTGAAGTATCTTCTTTTCCAGCAAAATTTTCCTAAATGAATCATAGATCAAGCTCCAAGCTTCAGGGTACATTCTTAGATGACTAAATTTACTCTTTGAATTCCTTTATTCCTGCTGTTTACTGGCTTAGATATGGACATACGCTCATTGTAGAGATGTGATAGCATCAACTTCTAGTTTCTTCTAAGCATTTTTTTCTTTTTAACTTCATTTTTTAACTAACTATATGGTGTGTGATTAGTCCTTCTAAGCTTCAGATACCTTTCTAATAATTATGAGCAGATAACAACAATATTACAAATTAATCAAATAATATGAAGAGGACTAAATTTAAGAGATATATATTTTAATATTTTTTGGATATAGAAAGTATTTGTAGTGATGATAATAAATATTTCCACTGCTAATATTACTTTAACTTTTCAGTCTCATTTCAAACCCTAAATCAATAGTAAAGCTGAGCTTTATTGTTGTTGTTGTTGAATTCTTGTCACTTATTTATGATGTCTCAAATATTCTTTCATATTATTATAAATATAATTTGATTACAGCTTTATGAACTATTTCCAGTATTTCTATGCAAAGCTGTTATTATATTTAATGTTAATATTATACATATGAGATCCTCATAGTTCATGATAATATTTCATTTTTTATTTATACTTATTTCTCCTTGGGTCATTACTAGTGAAGACTGAAAGGAGATTATGATTATCTTGAATGAAAGCATCATTTGCTTCCTTGAAGGACTCTATTAATCAATTTCTTTAAACCACTCTTGTAGCTTTTCTTTGTCAACATGTGAATCATCCATTGTGACTATTTTTTAAACCTTATCAAAAGTTTCACAATATTTTAAAGCTCTAAAGTAATGATAAGGCATGTCACTCTAGTAAGTGTGTAACCTAAGCTATTTATTAAAATCTAAAATATTTTGGCCACTCATCAATAACCCTAAATCAGCATGGTGTATCACACAAAGTTCATGAAAAGGAAAGTGAATTGAATAAACTAATATACACAAGATAAATTTGATAGATGTAGCTTATTTCTTGAAGACACAAGTATATGAAAATAAAGAGAAAAATCTACATTTAAAAAGAGAGGCTAATTCCATTTGCTAATATTTGTGATTGTCCAAAAAGCATGATTGTCCAATCGATTAAGGAATTTAGCAATTATAGGATATTTCTCTTGTTGTTGTTGTTAAGTGCCATCGAGTCAGTTCTGACCTATAGGGTTTCCAAATAGCAGTTGATGAGTTTGAACTTCCAACCTTGCAGTTCAAACTGACTTTACAGTCCAGCACATTAACCCACAGCACCACAATTACTATGGAGTTAATTTGACAAATATGAGTAAACAACTTCCTTTTCATTGTTTTACGTCAATGCAAAGGAAGTTGTTTACTCATGTTGTCAGAAAAGTTGTTGTTAGGTGGTAGCAAGTTGGTTTTGACCCTACGCACAACAGAAGGAAACCCCGTCCAACACCAGCCTCATAATTAATATTATGTCTCAGCTCATTGTTATTGACACTGTGTAAATCCGTCTCATTGGAGAATCTTACTCTTTTCACTAACCTTCCTCTTTACCAAATATAATGTCCTTCTGAAGGCTTTCGTCCCTCCTGATAACATGTCCAAAGTATGAGAGACAAAGACTGTCTATACTCACTTCTAAGGAGCCTTCCGTCTGTATTTGTTCCAACACAGATTTGTTTTTTCTTTTGGCAGTTCATGGTAGTTTTAATATTATTTACCAACACCATAATTCAAATGCATCGAGTTTTCTCAGGTCTTCCTTATTCATTATCCAACTTTCACATGTACATCCGGTGATTGAAAGTATCATGCCTTGGGTCAGGTGTACCTTAGTAATCAAAATGACATTTTTGCTCTTTAACACGTTAAAGAGATCTTTTGCAACAGATTTGCCTAATGTAATATGTTGTTTCATTTCTTGTCTGCTGCTTCCATAAGCATTGATTGTGTACCCAAGCAAAATGAAATCTGTGACAACAGCAATCTTTTTCCTTTAATTATGATACTATATTTTGGTCCAGTAGTGAGGACCAGGAGAGTAATTTTAAAGAAGAAAAAAACAAAGGAGCTTTGGTGGTACACATGGTTAAGTAATTGGCTGTTAACTGAATGATTAACAATTAAAATCCAAGCAGTCTTTCTTTGGGAGAAAGACCTGGAAATCTTATTTTGTAAAGATTACAATCACAAAAATCTAATGGGGGCATTTCTGTTCTGTCACATGGGTTCACTATGAGTTCGAATCAATTCATTAGCACCCAACAACAATTCTGAATACTAATCTTATCATTCTAAATATTTGACCTATGACACATTTCTAAGTTTTCTCCTTTGTACATATTAATGCTTTTTTAAAGGCAAAGCTAAAAGCAATAAATGAGCTGATTATAAACAGTAGTTGTAGCAGTGTCTTATGGAGAGTAGGTAAACTGGCATTATCGAGTGAGTTCCAACTGAAATTTTATCAAAAGAAAGGAATATGTTTACTCTACTTTGTATTGTTCAGTTCTTAAATCAGTGCGCTGTGTAAAATAAATGTGACTTGTCAGAGGCAAATATTCCCACCTAAGAAAGCTTAAATTCAGGCCTGAGACATTTATTAAAGAGTGACTGATTGTATTTTGCATTGATAATTTTCTCATGGTTTTCATCCTCATTTAAACACATTTGCTTCTGCCAAATGTTAAAAGATTCAGGCCTATTAAATTATAAATCCAGTTTTTGTTACTCTCATTATTTCTAATATCTAATAAGGTAGTACAGATTTTAATATTGACATAATCTTACAAGCAACATTGCTTATATTAACATTTATATAGAATGCTTATGATTCTATAGCTAATATTTCATAACTAACACTGTCCCAATACTAGCTCATATTAATAGAACTGGTTTTAATGACAATTTTGTAGAAAAATAGGTATAATATATGAAAGTAATAAATTAAATCAATGATTTTATTAATTTAGGATAAATATTTATATAACTAAAAATAACTGCTAAAATATTATTTGTGGTTGTTGCTGTTAGGTGCCATTGAGTCAGTACTGACTCATAGTAACTTTATGTACAACAGAACAAAACAATGCCTGTTCTTTGCACCAACCTCACAAGTATTGTTACATTTTAGTCCATTGCTGTTGCCTCTGTGCCAATACGTCTCATTGGGGATCTTTCTTTTTTGCTCTGACCCTCCATTTTACCAAACATGATATCCTTCTTCAAGTACTTGTCCCTTCTAATTATAGGGCTTAAATCTAAGAGACAAAGTCTGGCCATCCTAACTTCCAAGGAGCATTCTGGCTGTACTTCTTCCAACACAGTTTGATTGGTTCTTTTGGCAGTCCATACTACTTTTAACATTCTCCTCCAACACCATAACTCAAATACATCAATTCCTCTATGGTCTTCCTTATTCACTGTCCAACTTTTGCATGCATATGTGGTTAATGAAAATATCATGCCTTGGGTCAGGTGCACGTTAGCCTTCAAGCTGACATCTTTGTTCTTCAACACTCTAAAGAGGTCTTGTGCAGAAGATTTGCCTAATGAAACACATCATTTGATTTTTTGACTACTGTTCCCATAACTGTTGATGTTTGATCTGTTCAAAATGATGTTTTTTGACAATCTTAAACTTTTCTTCATTTATATGATGTTATTTATTGTTCCAGTGGTGAGGATTTTTGTTTTCTTTACATAATGAAGACTGTGGTCTTTCATCTTCATCAGTATAAAAAATATTATTTAGATATTTATAAATTGCTGCAAAAGAAATAGAAGAATTATTCAAGTTGAAAATCTTTCCCAATTTAAATGACTTCAAAGTGTTAACTAAACAAATAAACAAACAAACAGACAAAATGTGCGCCCTTAATAAAACATTCTTTCTACTAAAGCATGGACATATTCTACTGTTATAGCAAATAACTAGCAGTGGAATAATTACAAACTGATTTTAAATAAAATAAATAAATCTGTAATAATTCATGAAACTGTTATAGTCAGAATTAATCAGAATATCAGCATAACTTTAGAGATGAGTACTTTTAGGCCAGTGATACTGAAAGAAGAAGTCCAAGATGCATTGAAGATATTGACAAAGCACAAGGCTTTGGGAATTCATGGAATACAAGTAGAAATCTTTCAACAAACTGGTGTGGCATGCACGCACTCACTCTTCTAAACCAAGAAATTTGGAAGACAGCTACATTGCCAACTGAAAGGAAGAGGTCCATATTTTGCAAATTACAAAGGAGTTAATCCAACAGAATGTGGAAATCATTGTACAATATCATCAATATTGCATGCAAATAGCATTTTCTAAAGATAATTAAACAATGGCTTCAACAGTACATTTACAGGGACGTGCCAGAGCTTCAAGCCAGATTCATACAAACATAGGGAAAGAGGGATATAATTACAGATTTCAGAAGGATCCTGGCTGAAAGCAGAAAATACCAGAAAGATGTTTTCCTGTGCTTTATTGAGTACACAAAAGCTTTTGATTATTTGGATCATTGCAAGCTCTGGACAACACTGCAGAGAATGAGTATTGTGGAACACTTAATTGTGCTCATGTGGAACCTGTACATAGACCAAAGGCAAGTGTTTGAACAATACAAGAGAGCACTGAATCATTTAAAATTAGGAAAGGTGTCTTCCAGGGTTGTATTCTTTCACTATACTTATTCAATCTGCATGCTGAACAAATAATCCTAGAAACTGGATTATCAAAGAAAAATGTGACATTAGGATTAGAGGAAGAATCTAACAACCTGTGATATGCAGATGATACTACCTTACTTGCTGAAAATGAAGAGGACTTAAAATACTTACTGATAAAGATCAAAGGCCACAGTTTTTGATATGGATTGCATGTCAACATAAAGAAAAGAAAATCGTCACCACTGGACCAATAAGCAACATTTATATCAATGGAGAAAAGATTGAAGTTGTCAAACACTTCACTTTTTCTCAGATCAACCGCCAACACTTATGGATACAGCAGTCAAAAAATTAAATTACATGTTGCATTAGGCAAATCTGCTATACAAGACCACTCTTTAAAGTGGTCTTTCTTCAAGAGAAAACATGTCAACATGAGAACTAAGGTGCACCTGACTCAAGTCATGGTATTTTCAATAACTTCCCTCATATACATGTGAATGTTGACTGTGGATAAGGATAACCATAAAATTGATGCATTTGAGCTATAGTGTTTGAGGAGAATACTAAAAGTGTCTTGAACTGCCAAAAGAACAAACCAACATGTGTTGTAAGAAGTATAGTAAACATGCTCCTTGGAAGTCAGGGTAGTAAGACTTTGTCTTTCATACTTTGGACATATTATCAGGAGGGAGCAGTCCCTGGAGAAGAATATTGTATTTGGTAAAGTGAAAGGTCAGTGAAAAGAAGGACAATACCTATGAAATAGATTGGTACAGTGGCAGCAACCATGGGCTCAAATGTAGCAGCAATTTTGAAGTTTGCTCATGATCAGGTAGTATTTTGTTCTGTTCTGCATAAGATTGCTGAGTTGGAACTGATTTGACAGCACGTAACAACAAAAGTAATAACAATATATAATGTTCCTGATTCCCATTGGAGACCTTAATGCCAGCGTATTAGTGTGAATATTGTTGTTGTTGTTGTTAAGTGCTGTTGAGTCGGTTCTGACCCATAGCGACCCTGTACAGGGTTTCCGAGGGTGTAAATCTTTACGGGA
>NW_006408537.1:16881021-16882113 GCF_000296735.1 Chrysochloris asiatica | reverse complement strand
GGAAGACCATAGAAGAATTGATGTTTTTGAGTTATGTTGTTGGAGGAAAGTATTGAAGGTGCCATGGGCTGCCAAAAGAACCAATAGATCTGTTTTTTTGAAGAAGTGCATCCAGAGTGCTCCTTGAAGGCCAAGATGGCCAAATTTGTCTCTCATACTTCAGACATATTGTCAGGAGAGATCAATAGCTGGAGAAAGATATCAGGTTTGGTAAGGTGGAGGATCAGAGAAAGGGGAAGACCCCCCAAAAGATGGATTGGCAGAGTGGCAGCATCCATCAACTCAAGTGTGACAACAGTAGTGAGGTTGGCCCAGGATCAGGCAGTGTTTTGTTCTGCTGTACATAAGGTTGCTATGGGTCGGTACTGACTCAATGGCACCTAACAACAAACCATAGCATCAATCCTGTATACTGAGGGGATAGGCTTGATCCTTGCTGTGAGGCTCTTTCCCTGGTATTTTGAGCAACTACATCCATAAGCAAAAGGAACTATGGTAGCTTGGTGGTTACGAATCAGGCTGCGAACTGCAAGGTCAGCAGTTCAAAACTACCAGCTGTTCTGCAGGAGAAAGATGAGGCTTTCTGCTCCCATAAAGATTTACAGCCTCGGAAATGCTGTACAGGGTCACTATGAGTAGGAACCGACTCCATAGCACATAACAACAATAACAACAACATTCATAAGCAAAGGTCAAATTTATCAAATTGTAGCAATTTACACTTGCTTCCTATATCAAACGTCTTTATCTTCCTCTAGCTGAGTTCTGATCAGTAAGCTATCTAGGCTGTGTCAAATGAAATATTCCTTTCTATCCCATTTAAATGTCTAACTTACAGTAGTATGCAAGGGAAACCAATATACACAAGACAAGCAAGGCAGTTAACATTTTTCCTCTCGTTTACTCTTTTACTCATCAAGACTATTCCTTGGTCCCTGCATTACAGAGCCCTGTTGTTCCAAGACTGATTATACATCACTATTTACCTCTGTAGGAGCTCTGTTAGAGTAGTGGTTATGAGTTGGGCTGCTAATATCACAGTCAGCAGTTTGAAACTACCAGCAGTTCTGTGGGAGAAAGATGAGGCTTTCT
>NW_006408537.1:16874989-16880921 GCF_000296735.1 Chrysochloris asiatica | reverse complement strand
GTTCGCAGCCCGATTTGTAACCACTACGCTACCAGAGCTCCTTAATGTGAATATTAGCACTAATTATTTGTCTCATAATCTTCTAAACTCTCCTACTGCCCACTGGACTGAGGTCAGCAGTTCAGCCCCACCTATCACTCTCAGAAATCTATACAGAGTCTCTTTTAGTTGAAACTGATTCACAGCACAAACAAAAACAACAAGGATTAAGCATGGCCTAGTATGGAAGGAGATGCATTAGAGGTGTGTCATCATGATTTATTGCAATGGATGACAACAGCCCTGATGACTACAATGATGATGGAAGCTCAGAAGGTTTCCTGGAGTCCTGGTGTGCCATTGCTAATTAATGTGCCAGACTACAAGTCGGTTTGTACCACGAGGTCTGTGGTTCAAGCTCAACTAGAAACCCAATAAAGGGTCATTTTGAGTCAGAACTAACTCAACTGCACTTAACAACTGCAAAAGCAATCTGCTCACAAGTTGGTGGTGCATCACTAGGGATATGTAATCTAGTTTGGGAGTCAAAATTTTATATCCTTTTTGGCAATAATAAATCTTAGCTTTAAGTGTTCATTCACTGTGAATTTTGTGAGTTGGTCTAATACATTATCAAATGTACATAGGTAATAGGAGCCAGCAGGTCAGTAAGTAAGTTTGTACTGTCATGGCAGTCCTTCTAATTTGGGGGTTTTGACCTAGTTTTGGATAGCTAGAGTCAGAGAAAGACAGTGCCATAGGATGATGAGTATGGAGAAGTATTAATAGGAGGGCTATTCTCAATTCTATTCACATTTTGAAGTGAATACTCTCAATTCACAATTCACATTCATGTTGACCCTTACCACTCATACATACAGCTGCATCCAAAAGTTTAAGAAAGTACAATAAACACAACATTTATTCAAATTGGGATAAATGAAAAAATATCTACATAAATACACATACACAAAAAAACAAAGATAAAGGAAGGCTCTTGAGAGCAGAAAAAGAGAAATGAAACACAGGAGTTTGTCAGTAAGATTAAGAGCCAATGTATTATCAGAAAACATAAAGACCAGAAAATAGCCTGACATATTTTAAGGGTTGTAAAAAAAAGAACAGTATATTGCCAATCAAAATTTTATGTCTTATAAATATATCGTTAAAAAATGAAGAAGGCATTTCTAAATATTTAAGATATTTTTTAAAAATCTAGATAAAAACTAAAGGAGCTTGTTATTAGTTTACCTACAGAGAATCATTCCATCTGGAATGAAAAAGCACTAATTGGTAACTTGAAGTTATACAAAGACATAAAGATCATTGGTAAAGATAAATATATAGGTAAATACAAAAGTTAATAATACTATATTTTTCATTTGTAACTTCCCTTTGCATTTCCTATATGATTCATAAGATAGATGCCTACAACAATAATTATAAATCAAGGTAAATGGGCATACAACGTATAAGATGTAACTTTTGTCAACAACAACATAAAGGAGTACAAAACTGTATAAAAGCTGAGTGTATGTATTGAATCCAAATTGCTCTCAATTTAAAGTAGATTGTTCTAAATTTAGGATTAATTAAACTAGGATGTAGCCTGGTGTCATTTTTGAAAGCTGTATAATTGAAGGAAGACATATTTTTGAATAGGTACTCACTTCATCACTCACTGCTCATAGCAGAATAAAGGGAACCAGACATATATAATTGAACTGGACAAAATTTCTTCTTAGAAAATAATATGAAATGTGACTCACAGACCAAACAAATATATTACTAATACAGTTAAGCAAAGTATCAAGGTTCTGTAATATATCATATAATTTTAATTTTAGTCCTGTGTAAATACAATTTCTCAACCAGATACATTTCAATCATTTAAAAAATCTACAAACATGTCTACTTTAAATGTAGAATTCTGAGTGCATAACTTTTTAAAAAAGTCTTTTAAAAGAAGAACTACTGGGCACAAAGCAACCTATTCAGTCAAAAGTGATATTATTTTATCCCCTAGTAGCTGCAGTTCATTTTTTAATAGATGAATTTGTAAGTTATTGCATTGTAAGTCAACAGTAAGTCATAATTCACCATATAAATACTTTCATATTAAAGATGATTCCAGCATAACTGATACCCCAAACACTAAACAATCTCCTGAAATGTGTGTTTCTTTTCTTTTTTTTTTTTAAGTTGTTATTGTCAATTGAGTGATAGTTTACATGGGAGAACATAGGTTTTACCCTCATCGTTTCATTGCAATGATTACAATCCCCTCCATGCATCATAATTCAACAGAATTTGCTTCTACCCCTTGTGATATTTTGGATGTACACAAAAACACTCAGGAATATATAATCATTTAAATAAGCAAAGGGCACATTCTGCAAACCTGCCTCCTGGCTGCCAGCACACAGCCTTTCTCTTCTTTTTGAGTCTAGAGTTCTCAGCTGCTCTATCTCACCATGTCATCATCTCTGCCTTCATCTCTGGTGTTGCTGATTCTCTGAATAGGGTCCCACATTCTGCTTTTGCTCTTCTCCCTTGATAGTCCTAGGGTCTTCTGTTTCTGGAATATAAGATTAACTACTCCCCCCTTTATGTTACAAAACTTCTACCTTTATGGTTGTGATCATTGCAATTAGTCATGATAATAATGACTCATTATTGGATCATAAGAATCTTATCCCCATCTCCTTTCACCAGACATGTCTAGACACAATGAAAACTATTCAGTGGGGATTCTTCCTTTCCTTGCACACTCTGAAACTAAACTTCTTCTTGAAAACTTGTAAGCTAATCACTTCATGCCTTTATGGTCCCCCATTTTAGGTAGCCAGTGTCTAAGTTGCCCATCCCTACCAACCCTGTGTACAAAAGGGATGGGAATGATCATTGATGTGAAGATTCCTTCCTTCTCAGTTGGTATTTTGAGCTACTACTTCAATAAGCATATAAATCAAATTCATCAAATTATAGCAATTTATACTTGTTTCCTTTATCTTTTTTTTTTTTTTTTTCAATCTTCTGCTAGTCAAGTTCTGATCATCCAGCCATTGAAGCTAGGTCAAATGGGTACTATCTGCAAGTTTGAGAATTTTTGTGTGTCTCCCCTCACTTCATATCAACTGGATGCTTCACTCTCAGTTCTAGCCTTCCATGGTTATATCCTTGTCCATGGGCCCAGGAGTCCCCAAGTCTCACTTCACTACAGACCAACCAGCTCTTCCTCTTCTCTCTTTCATCTCTAGGCCGACAGGAGTCTATGGAACATGTTGGGCTCAGCCCATATCTTCATTGCCACTTTCCCCCACTACCCACTCACCAGTAGACAAGCGTGGTCTGAAATGTATATTTTGTCTTTGAGATTATTTCCTCCCTAATATCACATTCCAGAGGAAAGTAATTAAGAACATAGATTTGGTGGTGGTGGTGGTGGTGTGCCATGGAGTCAGTTCTGACTGACAGCAACCCAGTATAGGGTTTCTGAGGTTATAAATCTTTATGGGAGCAGAAAACCCTCTGATATTCAATCCTGGTTCTATCTCTGTTCCAGTGTCTGTTGCTGTGCAACTACTCCAAATCTTATCATAGAAACAGCTTTAGAGATGTTGTCATTATTTCTGTAAAAAATGCTACAACTTAATATTAAATTTGTTTATAAATGTACACTATTCGGACAATATCTGGAACAGTTTAAAGTTTCCAGTTTTTAGCAAGAGCCATTAATTATTCTTACTATCATTATTACCTTAAGAGAGCAAGAAGAAAGCCGGAGAACACACCAAATGTGGCTACCTTCTATAATCTCATTAGTCATTTAAACATCTATTAATTGAATTTTAAGAAAGTGCTGAAGGAAGAATTTGGTTATCATTCTTTATATTAAGAAAATGTTGATGAAAAAAGACATTTCACGCTTTTTAGAAACATGAAAGACCTAGATTTATAATATTCTTTTATGATTTTCTATCTCAAAATATCTACTAACCTGCTGATCTTATTCATAATTTCAAAGTTGATGATGAACAATCCTTAGAATGGAGTCCTGGTGTGGTGCTATAGGATAAGCATTGAAATGCTAATTGCAAGGTCAGTGGTTCAAACTCTCCAGCAGCTCCTCAAAATCCCTCTACAGGGTCGCTATGAGTCAGAGCCAACTTGACCACATTTAAAGTTATTAAGCTGTTAACAATTTAAAGTTGTTAAAGCCTATGGGAAAATCAGAACCATAGTCCACATTCCTAATATTGCTGAAACATATCCTATCTTTTACAGTGTAATATTGTAATAAGTTTTATATCGTTTTGAGTCTTTTTTTTTTTAATTTCTCTACATAGCTGTTAGTTAAATAAAGAGGAAACAGGAAGAAGAGAAAAAACAAAAAACACCTGAGTTACACCTACTTTATTTGTTGTTGTTGTATAGGAATTGACTGTTAAAAGATACACACACAAAAAAAATAATAAAGATTTGCAAAAGTAATTATTTAAAAATGTTTTAATAAGCTTTAACATTTAATAGGAAGATGTAAAATTTATACTACTAAAATAATCCTAGCTGAGTTATCTAGTAATTATATTTATTTAAATTGAGGATAACAATGTCAGAGTTTATATATTAATTATTTCAATTGAATAATTGAAACAGTCAAAAATATCAATCCATTGGTGTTATATATCTTTGACATAAAATAGGAAGTTAAATAAAATGAAAGATATTGCTGCAACAATTTAGAGTAATAAAATTTAATATTGAGCAAAAACCACTATAGAAGACATAACAGAAAAATGTATGTAAAAAAATTCAGCTAACTTTATCTAATTGCAATTACTGACTTGAATACATTACCAAGGCTATGAAGCTACAATTATTTTACAAAATTTGTAGAAATAGCCACCAAGATCTTAAGGTTTAAAAGATTACAGATAATGTGTTACAATACAAGAATATGGAAGTTGTTATGAAGTGACTTTGAGTCCTTTCCAGCTCAAAGTGACTTTGTATTGAGTTTCTGATGAGGGGGTTTGTACCACCGACCTTGTTGTTATCTAAACATTAATGAATAAAAACACAATGTACTCTTTGAACCTGCTAAAGGCGTCCTGGTGTGGCGCCACAGGATTTTTTTAAGTGCCACTGAGTCGGCTCCATAGGACCACTAGGTGGGTTTGAATCACAAGGTTGGCAGTTCAATCTCACCAGCTGCACCTCAGAATCCCTATACAGGGTTGCTATGAGTCAGAAACTACTCTATGGCACTTAACAACAACAACAATATTGATCATTAAGGTTTAAGCATTTTAATAAGCTAAATTTTAATCTTATGAGGCATATGTTTATGTATAAATGAATTAGTATATCAAAATCTTGTCTGTATTTGTTCCTGGTGAGAAAAATGTAAGCATGCTTTGGAAATGGACATAATAGTCACTTATGACAAATAGTTTAAGCAAAACTCTTAGTTAAGCAAGCACATTAGTAGTTTCTTTATCTTAAAGTGTAAAGTATAGAACACCTTGTAATATTCTGTCTCAGTTTTGATTTTTTTATGAAAATGTGCAAATGAGTTTATATAGACAAGTATATTCTCCATTTATGTATTACCATATAAATAAAATGTTCTAATAATGTTCTCAATATACTAAGAAATCATAAACATATGTTGTTGTTGTTGTTGTTAAGTGCCGTCGAGTCGGTTCCGACCCATAGCGACAAATAAATAAATAAATAAGGTATATGCTCTGAGATAATAAAATGCTATTATGCTCTGAGATGATAAAAATAAATGAAGTTCCTGTCAAATAATGACTTAACACAACATTTTACTCATAAAAAGAGATATAGGTAAGTACAGATAGTTATAATTTTTCTCTTTCTCAAAGAAGTTGCTCTTTCTTTTCTACTTTTTAAAAAGCTTTTGTTGTGAATTGAGTGATAGTTT
>NW_006408537.1:16866063-16871645 GCF_000296735.1 Chrysochloris asiatica | reverse complement strand
ACATCCTCGGAAACCCTGTACAGGGTCGCTATGGGTCGGACCCGACTCGATGGCACTTAACAACAACAACAATGGCTAATGATCATGAACATTTCTTCATATGTTTGATTGCTGCCCAAATATCTTCTTTGGTTACATTTCTGTTCATGACCTGTGACCATTTTTTAATTGAGTTATTGGTTTATTTCTTGTTGAGGTGTTGTAGTTTGCTATAGATTTTCGAGATTAGTCTTTTGTTCTATATGTCATTGCAAAAAATTTTTTTACCATTCTTTAGGCTCTCTTTTTACTACTTTGGTGAAATCTTTTGATGAACATAAGTTTCTAATTTTTGGTATGTCCCAGTCATCTCTTATATCTTCCTTTATTTGTATAATTTTTGCAATGTTTATTAGTCTATGTGTTTATTAGCCCTGTATTAGATCCCTTAAGTATGTCCCTATTTTTTCATTGATGATCTGTATAATTCTGGGATTTTCATTTAGGTGTTTAATCCATGTTGACTTCACTTTTGTGTCAGTATGAGATAAAGATCTTGTTTCATTCTTTTGCAGATCAATTTCCAGTTTTGCCAGCACCATCTGTTGTAGAGACAATTGCCTCCCCATTCAATGTATGTTGGCCCTTTTTCAAAGATCACTTGGCTATATGTGGGTTCTCAGTTCTGTTCCATTGATCTGTGTATCTTTCATTGTGTCAAAGCCAGGCTGGTTTGATCACTCACTGTAGCCATGTAACAAATTTTGAAACCAGGGTGACGGGCCTCTAACTTTATTCTTCTACATTAGCAGTTTTTTGCTTACCTGAGGATTTTTCCCCTTCCATATAAAGTTTGTAATAATTTTTCCCATCTCTTTAAGGAATGTTGTTGGAGTTTGAATTGCGATTACTTTATATCTGTAGATTGCTTTAGGTAATATTGATATTTTCATAGTGATAAGTCTTCCTATCCAGGAGCATGGTATATTTTCTATTTTTGTAAACATCTTTTGGTGTTTTATAGTGGTGTTTTGTAGTTTTCTTTGTATAATAGTTTTATTTCTTCGGTTAGATTTATTCTTAAATATTTCTTCCATTTGGGTGGTTATTGTAAATAGTATTGTTTTCCTAATTTCCTTTATTAGTATAACCAATTTTATTTATGTTGCTCTTGTACCCTGCCACTTTGCTGACTCTTTCAGTGAGTTCCAGTAGTTTTTGTTTTGTTTTGTTTTTTCCTGAGTCTTTGGGATTTTCTACATATAGGATCATATTATTTGCAAATAGAGTTTTACTTACTTCTTCTTTGCCAATTTGAATACCTTTAATTTGATTCCACCTGAAGCATTATTAATCTTTATTCCAATATTCTAAAGGGTATGTTTCACAGGTTAGATAAACCTTTGATGAACAGACATTAGAGTCTTAATGTCTGCCTAACATTATTCTATATATTATTCGTATTGTAAGAGAAAACAAATGAAAGATATGTTACGATATCATTGGAAGGGACTATATTTAGTCCTTTTCACCAGTTCATATACAGCCAGCTTCATCGTTGTCTTCTTTATGTGCCTTCAAGTTGATTCTGACTCATAGTGACCCTGTATAGGGTTTCCAAGGAGAGACTGGTGGGTTTGAATCACCACAGCTAGATTTTGGTGGTTGTCATTGAGTCAGTTCCAACACATAGCAACCTCATGACTCATAGTGACTCTTTGTGCAACAGAATGTAACACTATCCACTCCTGTGCCATCGTGATAGTTGTTACATTTAAACCCATTGCTGCTGATACTGTGTCAAGCCATCTTGCTGGGGTATTCCTCTTTTTGGTGGAACCTCCACGTTACCTAGCATGATATCTTGTATCAGGGACTGCTCCCTCATGATAACATGTCTACAGTATGAGAGAGGTTTTACCAACCTGACATTTAAGAAGCATTCTGGCCAGACTTCTTCCAGCATAGCCTTATAGTTGGTTCCAACTCATAGTGACCATTTATAGGGTTTCAAAGGAGCAGCTGGTGGGTTTGAACAGTAACCTTGTGGTTTGCAGTCCAGTGCTGATCCTACAGACCCACACACACAGTACTTTTAAAATTCTTCTCCAATACCATAACACCAAGGCATCAATTATTATACCATCTTCCTAATTCATTGTCCAACTTTCACATGGATTTGAGGCAACTGAAAATACCAGTGTTGAGACAGGTGCACCTTCGTCCTCAAACTGATGTCTTTGCTCTTGAACACTTTTAAGAGGTCTTGTTCAGTAGATTCTCATAATGCAATATGTAGTTTGATTTCTTGAGTGCTGCTTCTATGAATACTTGCTGTGTCTTTGACAACTTCAACCATTTCTCCATTTATTATCATGTTATTTATTGGTCCAATTTTGAAGATTTTTGTGTCTTTTGCATTGAGGTGCAATCCATACTGAAGGCTGTTGCCTTTGATCTCCATCAGTAATTATTTAAAGTTCTCTTCATTTTCAGCAACAAAGGTTGAGTCATCTGCTTATCACAAGTTGTTAATGACTCATCATCCAATTTTCATGACACATTTTTCTTCATATAATTGAGCTTCTCAGATTATTTGCTCAGCATACATATTGAATAAGTATGATGAATCAATACAATCCTGGTGCACACCTTCCCTGCTTTTAAACCATTCAGTGTCCCCTTGTGCTTTTTGAATGACTCTCTTGGCATATATATCAGTTCCTCACAAGCATAAATAATTGATCTGCATTATGCATTAATCCAGATTCAAATTAAAATTTTAGTACCAGTCACTAAAGCCAGTAATGATGAAATTAAAGAATTCTACCAACTCCAACTTCTTCAGTCTGAAATTGATCAAATATGTAATCAAGATGCATTGATGAGTACCAGTGATTGGAATGTAAAGGTTGAAAACAAAGAGGAAGGATCCATAGCTGGAAAAATATGTCTTTGGTTAAAGAAATGATGCTGAGATCACATGATAGAATTTTGCAATACTAATGGCTTATTCAAGGAACTCTGGTAGCATAGTGGTTATGAGTCAGGCTGTGAATCTCAAGGTTGGCAGTTCAAAACTACCAGACGTTCCATGGGAGAAAGATGAGGCTTTCTGCTCCTGTAAATCTTACAGCCTCGGAAACCCTGCACAGGGCCACTATGAGTCAGAACCAACTCCATGGCACTTAACAACAATAACAATGGCTTATTCATTGCAAGTACATTTCTACAACAACAAAGGTGAGTCTACACATAGATTTCACCAGATAGAATATACAGGAATCAGATTGATTACTTCAGTGGGAACATACGATAGGGAAGTCTAACATCATCAACCAAAACAACGTCTGGGACCAATTGTGAAACAGACTATCAAGTTCAGGCTGACGATGAAGAAAATCAAAATAAGTCTATGAGAGTTAAATTATGACTTTGAATATGTTGTTGTTGTTGTTAATCACTGTTGAGTCTGTTCTGACCCATAACTACCCTGTATAGGGTTTCTGAGGAACAGCTGTTGAGCTTGAATCACCAACACTATGGTTCAAAGCAAGTTTTTCAGTCCAACGCATTAACCCACAGTGCCACCCTAGGGCTCCGACCTGAATTTAGAGACCATCTCAAGAATAGATATGATGCATTAGACACTAAGGACCAAATACCAGAGAAGTTGTGGGATGAATCTGGAACATCAAAAAGGAAGAAAGCAAGAGAGTCTTAAAATGGCAAGAGAAAAATAAAAGACCAAGTGGATATCAGGAGAGACTATAAACATGCTTTTGAGGATAGAAAGACTAAAGTGACAGGAAGAAATGATGAAGTAAAAGAGCTGAAAATAGAAAATTTCAGAGAGCAGTTTGAAAAGAGAAAATAAAGTATTATAATGAAGTGTGAAAAGACTTGGAGATGAGATAGAAAACCGAAAGTTAGAACATGCTCAACATTTTTCTAGATGAAATAAATAAAGAAAATTTGCAAGTCTCAGGTTGCAATATTGAATGGTTTTATAGACAAAACATTGAATGCTGCAGAGAGCCTCAAAAAAGAAGATGGAAGGTATACATAGACTCACTGTACCAAAAAGTGATCAATGTTCAATCATTTCAACATCATGATAAATTGAGGAAAATTGAAATTGTCTACAACTTCAATTTGTTTTGATTCTCAATCAATATTCACGGAAGCAGTAGTCAAGAAATCAAATGACATATCATATGCAAATCTGCTACAAAAGTCATCTTTAAAGTGTTCAAGAATAAAGTTGTCAGTTTGTGGACTAGGTGTGCTGGTAGCAAGTCATGGTATTTTCATCTATGTCATATATGTGTAAAAGTTGGACAATGAGTAAGGAAGATTGTAGAAGAATCGATACATTTGATTTGTGGTATTGGCAAAGATTATTGAAAGTACCATGGACTGCTGAAAAACAAACAAATCTGTATGGAAGAAGTACAACCTGAAGTCTCCTTAGAAGCAAGGATCACATGACTTTGTCTCTTGTACTAAAGATATATTATCAGGAGGGACCAGACCCTAGGGAAAGACATCATGCTTAGAAAAGTGGAGTGTCAGGCATGAAGATGAGGACCCCCAACAATATGAATTGACACAGTGAAGCAACTATCATCTCAAACATAACAATTTTGAGAATGGTGCAGACTGGCCAGTGTTTCATTGTTTTGTGCATAGATAGTGTTACTATGTGGACATATTGTCACGAGGGAACAGTCACTGGATAAGGATGTCATTCTGGGAAAGATGGAGGATCAGAGAAAAAGAGGAAGACCCCAACGAGATGGATCAGCCAGGTGGCATCATTGATGGTGTGAAGTGTGGCAGTGGTAATGAAGTTGGCCCAGGATGGGACATTGTTTCGTTCTGCTGTGCATGGGGTCGCTATGAGTCAGTTCTGTCTCGATGGTACCTGATAACAACAACAACAGGGTCACTATGAGTCAGAATTGTCTGGATGTCTCCTAACAACATCACACCAGTGCAACAAATAAAAGGGGTGGCCATAAAATACTTCAGATATCTGTGGTAACCCTAACCTAGGAAAAACAGGGGAGATATTTAATAAGAAAAACACAAATTCAAACTTAAAATAGCCTGTTGCTGCTGCCACGGTGCCAGTCTTTCTTGTTGGTGGCCTTCCTCTTTTTCTGTGATCCTAAATTTTATGAACCATCATATCCTTTAATGTTATTGTACAATACTTTCTGCAATGTGTCAGATCATCTCTCTTTGGGATGGCCATAAACATGGATTTCTTCAAGTTAGTTGGCAGGAAGGTGTCCTCCAAACTTCTTGGCATAGATGAGTTAATGTGCTTCCAATGCTGCTTCAATTTGTTGTAAGATTTCAATTTATATTCCATCAATTCCCAGAGCCTTGTTCTTTGCCAATGTCTTCAATGCACCTTGAACATCTTCCTTCAGTGTCATTTTTTCTTGAACACATGCTACCTCTTCAAATGGTTGAACATTGAGCAACTCTTTCTGGTATAGTGACTCTATGTATTCCGTCCATCCTCTTTTGATGGTTTCTGCATCATTCAATATTGAGTGGTTAGTGTGTACATTTAAATAATAGTGTTATTA
>NW_006408537.1:16859425-16861978 GCF_000296735.1 Chrysochloris asiatica | reverse complement strand
CAGATTCAAAATGGCCAATGCCAGTCCATTTCAACTCACTTATGCCTAGGACATTCATGTTTATGCCTTCCATTTCATTTTTGACAACTTCCAATTTTCCTAGATTCATACTTTGTAGATTCCATTTTCTGATTCCTAATGGAGCTCTGGTAGCATAGTGGTTAAGAATCAGGCTGCTAACCTCAGGGTCAGCAGTTCGAAACTACCAGAGGTTCCACGGGATGATGAGGCTTCCTGCTCCCGTAAAGATTTATAGCCTCAGAAACCCTGTACAGGGTCGCTATGAGTTGGAACCAACTCCATGGCACATAACAACAACAATGGATGCTTACAGTTATTTCTCTTCATTTTGACTTGTGCCCCACCAGCAAAGGAAGTTCCCAAAGACTTAACTCCTTTCACTTTATCTCAGCTCTTACCCAATCATATTTTGAGTGCCTTCCTAGTGAGGGACTCCTTTTCCGGAAGTATATCTTGACAATATTCTGGTGCCCTGCAACATGCTTCAATATTCAATATTCTGGTGCTGATAGTGTTCCACTCTTATTCATAATAATTTCAGTAACTAAATATTCAGAAGTAGTCCGTCTCTCCTTCTTCCTAGTTTGGCTTCATCAGCTGAAACCTGTTCACCATGGGTGACCCTGCTGGTATTGAAAATACCCATGGCATAGTTTCCAGAATTACAGCAACATACATGCCACCACAGTATGACAAACTGAGAGGCAAGTGGTGAATGACAATATAATGTCTTAAAATATATTTGTATTCATTTCTTCTTAAAATTTCTGTTAAAATTTTATATTCTTTGTAAAATTTATTTCCTCAGTAATCATTCTTTTTTATACTCTCATCTCATCAACACCCATATTATAACAATTCCAAAAGTGTTCAAACTATAAAAGTATAATTCAACACTCATTATATTTTCAACTATTTATATCTTACCTCCAATAATTGGAATCTAACTATCCATTCATCTTCAAACAACCCACCTTTGAAATTGCTGTGCTAAAAATGAGCTAACCATTCAAATAATTTAAGAGTAAATTATAAGATAAACTATCATCAGTGGTATCAAGATAGACTAAGTTTTTTGTTTTGGAGGGTTTTCTGGTGCAGCTAACACAAAATATCAGGGGCTTAAAATAACAAAGGTTTATTCCCTACTTATTCAAAGCAGGGTAGGTATGTCTATTGATGTTATTAAAGGTGATACATAACTGGGTAAAATAACATGAAGGACCATGCCTTATCAATAAAATGCTTCACTCCCAAGTAACAAATAACATATGTGTTCCCATTTTAATGACCATAATATAAATAGCCTAATTTCACGAACATTTGTGGTCAGAGAAAATGAGATTTAAAATCTTGATGACCATTAATAATATCATCGTTTCACACATAATTCATATATAGGGTCACATGAGTTCATGAAGGAATAAAATGTGAGATCAGCGTTGAATTAAAATGATCTTGGAAGTCACCTGTAATTTAAATTGTTATTAACTTATCAAATGTGACTTGTAGTGAACCTATATAGGTTTCCAAGAATGAAAATTATTATAGAAGCAAAGAGCCTCATATTTCCCCTGCATAATGACTGGTGATTTTGAACTGCCAATCTTGCAGTTAGTCCCAATGCCTAACCCCTAGCACAACCAGGGCTCCCTTATGTATGATAAGGGATTTCTGGTGTGACATTGCAGAATAAGCACAGGACTGTTAACCACAATCTAGGTAATTCAAACCTACTAGCTGCTCTTGGAAATCCTATGTACAGGGTTGCTAAGAGTTGGAACTGACTTAACAACAAAAACAACAACATGTATGATAAATATTCACTGCCACCAAAAATTAATTAAAATTAAAACAGAAAATATGACTAACTATCTAGTCATTTTCTTATTATCCGTGCTTATTTTGCATTAACGGCAATATATTAATTTAAGTATGAAAATTTATTTTTATAAGGTCACTCCAATTGTTTCTTCAGTACATTTATCTACTTCCCTGCCTGTAGTCACTGCCATTGGCTCAGTAGGTCTTGGCAGGACTCTTAATTCAGTATTCTTCAAATTCAGCTCCACTTACTGAACTGTAAGATAAAATGTATTACATTTTAAAATAACCAATTAAGGGTAATTTTTAAACAAATTTAATTAACATGTCCAACTCACACACATATGCACAAATTTAAATTGTAAAAAAAAATGAGATGGAAAGCATAAACATCGATATCCTAGGCATTAGTGAGCTTAAATGGACTAGTGTTGGCCATTTTGAATCTGACAATAATATAGTACTATGCTGGGAATGACAAATTAAATAGGAATAGCATCACTTTCTTTATCAAGAGAACATGTCAAGATCAGTTATGAAAAACAATGCTGTCTATGATAGGATATTATCCATATACATACAAGGAAGAGTAATTAATACCACTATTATTCATATTGAAACACTAATCACTAAAGCCAGTGATGATGAAATTGAAGAATTCAACTAACTTCTTAAGTCTGAAATTGACCAAACATACAATCAAGATAC
>NW_006408537.1:16858372-16859325 GCF_000296735.1 Chrysochloris asiatica | reverse complement strand
GATTGAAATCACATGAAAGAATTTAACAAGACCAATGACATCTTCATTATAAATACCCTTTTAAAACAATATAAAAGATGGCTATACACATTGATTTCACCTGATAGAATTCACAGAAATCAAATTGACTATGTCTGTAGAAAGAGATGGTTAAAAAAAGCTCCCTATCACCAGTAAGAATAAGGGCAGGGGTAGACTATGGAACATATCATCAATTACTTATATGCATATTCAGACTGAAGCTGAAGAAAATGAAAACAAGTGCATAAGAGCCAAATTATTACCTTGAGCATATCAGACCTGAATTTAGAGATCATCTGAAGAACTGATTTCATGCTGTAGGATGAAATGAAGAACATATAGGAAGAAAGCAAAGGGCTATTAGGAAGACAGGAAAGAACCATAAGACCAATATGGATGTCAGAGGATTTCATTTTGCTCAGATCTACTATCAACACTGATGAAAGCAGCAGTCAAGAAAATAAAGCATACTATATTAGTCAAATCAGCTACACAAGACCTCTTTAAAGTGTTGAATAGACTGACAGAAGAACAAACAAGTCTGTGTTGGAAAAGGACAACTAGAATGCTCCTTAGAAGCCAGGATGATGAAATTTCATCTCTCATACTTCAGACATATTATCAGGAGGGACCAGTCCATATAGAAGAACATTATGCTTGGTAAAGTGGAGGGTCAACAAAAAATAGGAATAACTCCAAAGAGACACATTGTCACAGTGGCAGCAGCAATGAGCTCAAGTGTTGCAGGTGTGAGGATGACAGGACTTAGCAATGTTTCATTCTGTTATGCATAGAGTGCTATGAGTCGGCGTCAACTCAATAGCATTTAGAATAACAACAAATGAGTCTGTTTGTGCAGTGATTGAAGTGCTAGGTTGTTAAACTATAGGTTAGTGGTTTGAAACCACCAGAAAAATCCATGGAGGAAAGAT
>NW_006408537.1:16857036-16858147 GCF_000296735.1 Chrysochloris asiatica | reverse complement strand
GCATGGCCAGACTTTATCTCTCAATACTTTGGATATGTTATTGGAATGAACCAGTCCCTGCAGAAAGATATCATGCTAGGAAACAATTAGCACAGTGGTGGCAGCAGTAGACTCCGGCTTAGCAATAATTGTGAGATTAATGCGGACCCGCCAGTGTTTCGTTCTGAACAGAAGTATATGAAAAAATGCTAATAATTGACTTAAAATTATTTCAATGCATTCAAGTCAATACTATTCTCATACCTAGAAAGGTGTATTTCAATATACACACATTCAACAAGAACCTGAGACTAATTTGGAATAAGCTTGTTAGTGAACAACAACCTGATCATTCCCTTAAATGGACAACAGAGGATCTGGTGTAATACTTAAACTTCTTGTAACATTCCCCTAGCTGTCAAAGTAACAGAAAATCTTTACTTTCAATCCATTAAAAATATTGTGTTTTACTCTCCTGGGAAAAGAGCAAAGATTATGCAACTCAAAGTTGTTTCCTGACAGTCCCAGTCACTTTTTGTGTTAAGTTAGGTTCACTTTTTCATTTGTTAGTGCCTTTAAATTGCTTACTGTGTACAATAATAGTTTTCATCTTCACAAAATAATTGAATTTTTATTCTCTGTGGAAACATTTGACCAGCAGTCTACTTTATTTATCTCAGGTAAGCAAAATAACTATTGGTGACTAAGATTAATAAACAATAATTGAAAATCGGAAGCAATTGTCATTGTTAAATTTTGACTCATATAAACAGAGATGAATGAAAAGACAGTTATGTTAAGATCTGTTTCTTTAGCTCTGTTATTTCATTTCAGGTATAGTATAGAACATTATATTAAATCAGAGGGCACCTAAAATGGGCCATAAAAATGACAGATTTCAGTAAGGTTATCATAATTGGCCAAGAAACAGAACAGATTATGATAATCTTACTGAAATCTGCTATTTTTATTGCCCATTTTGTTAGTAACATGATGAAATTTTCACTATTAAGAAATTTTTATAAAAATACAACTGATGGCAAAACCTGAGGAATCTTGGGCCCAGAGTCAGTGACATAACCACAGAGGACTAGAGTGGAGAGTGAAGCATCCAGCTGATAAAAAGAGAGGG
>NW_006408537.1:16855255-16856424 GCF_000296735.1 Chrysochloris asiatica | reverse complement strand
GGGGGAGGTGGACAGCACAGGCTTGCAGGATATACCCTTTGGTTGGTTGATGATGCATGGAGGGGATTGTAACCATGGCAATGAAATGATATACAATAGGCTGAATGTAAAGCTAATGTTCTCCCATGTAAACTATCACATAATTCACAAAAAAATCAATAACATAAAAATACAACTGAATACAAGTGAATACAATACAAATATTAAGCAGTGAAATAGTTTTTTTTTTATTTTTTTTGAGTTCTTGAAAAAAAAACAAAAGACAAATCTAACTCTGTATATATGCTTTACATACTCACATAATTTTCAAAATAATATAAAATAGTTAAATACGAAGTGGCTTCATAAAGTTAATGGAAAAATTCCATCTTCTTTCAATTTCATTTTTCTACATACTTTTTGAAGCTCTTTCATGTGCTTTCTTAGAATTTTGATGTTATTATAAAATAATTGTTTTTCTTCAATAGTTATTTAATAAGTCATATTAAGAATATATTTGCTAGACTGTAAGATATAGTTTTATAGATATAAAGATATAGTTAACACAAGTTGCTTCCTATAGATTTTTTTTAAGTTTTCTTAAAGTCATAATCTACTGGATGATGGATTGTGTGCAGATAGGATGAGATTAAATTGATATCATGTCAGCATGCTATGCTTCATCTTGCATTTGCTGAAAAAGTGAAACCTATTGGTCCTTGAAAAATATGTGAGGCATTTACTGAGAGACATTTATATTGGACAAACATATCAATTCAGTTATAAAACATGAGCTTTCCTACCACTATAGAGCATAGGGAGAGATTAGTAATTTAGACTGGTTTCCATTATTTTGACTGATACAGTGGATACAGCCATTTCCAATGTACTTTTATTGAGTAAGATTTATATAAATATTCCAACATTCAAGCTTATCTAAATAAGAGAAATTTTTCGCATAAACAAAAATATGAGTTATATGATCCTAAGATTTGTAACAACATCTAGACACCTCTTTGCCTTTTGGTAAGAAATGCTTAAAATCAGATCTTAGATGGAAGAATGGTAATGCAGAAGTTTCCTTCAGAAGCTCAGCTTCAGTTGTTTTAATCTGTGTGTCTCTGAGTGTAACTCAGTTGGAGATTGAAGCAAGTAGAGTAGATTATGTTCCTCACCATTGTTGTTGTTGT
>NW_006408537.1:16851552-16854080 GCF_000296735.1 Chrysochloris asiatica | reverse complement strand
TTGTTGTTAGGTGCCATCGAGTCAGTTCTGACTCATTTTTCTCTATGCACAATAAAATGAAACTCTGCCTGGTCCAGCGCCTTCTTCATAATTGTTGTTGGGCTTGAGTCCATGTGTTAATCCATCTTGATATGGGTCTTCAGTGTTTTTGCTGACTCTCCACTTTATGAAGCATCATGTAAATGTTACAGCTGAAGAAACTCTATGGGGGCAGTTCTACTCTGTCACGTGGGTCGTTATGAGTTAAAAATAAACTCAACAATACCTAATAACAATCCTATAGAAGTAGATCACCGTGCGTTTCCTTCACAATTCCACTAGTTAACTAGTGGGATTTAAACATTCAGCATTTAGATAAGAAGTTAAGCACAAACTATTTGCACCACTCAGAGGCCTATTAGTTACTAAGTATTTATTATAACCTAGTGTGGCACTGTGGGTTAATGTGCTAGACTACAAAGCCATTTGAACTGCAAGGTCGGTGTTTTAAGCTCACCAGCTGCTCCTTGGAAACCCTATACAGGGTCACTATGGTTCAGAATCGACTTGATGGCACTAAACAACAACAACAGTAGTTCTGGTGATGCGCTCTGGGTTAATGCTCTGGACTGCAAAGTCTCTTTGAACCATAAAGCCACTTTGAACCTCAAGGGTAGTGGATCAAGCTTATCAGCCACTCCTGGGAAACTCTATGCAGGGTCACTTTGGGCCAGAACCAGATTGACGGGACTTAACAACAACATAGATGTTATGTAATTTCCTATATCATTGTACACAGTGACAAGGCAATCTTGTATATATGAAGGCGAGATAAGCCACAAATATATATAAAAAACAATTGCCACTGAGTTGATTCTGGCTCCTGTTTACCAATGAATAAGGAAAGGAGCTAAGTATTTTGGCTGTTTATACCAGCCAGAGACTGTTCACTTGCATATAACAATTTAAAATTAATATTTAAAAAATATGATCATGCTAATTTCATTTTGTGTGCCATTGTATGTTGGAAACAATGCCACCAATATTTCTTTTAAATGCCAGTAGTGTCACCCATAAGGAGCTCTGGTAGCGTAGTGGTTATGAGTCGGGCTGCCAACATCAAGCTCAGCAGTTCGAAACTACCAACTGTTCCATGGGAGAAAGATGAGGCTTTCTGCTCCCGTAAAGGTTGGCAGCCTCAGAAACCCTGTGCAGGGTCGCTATGAGCCAGACCAACTCCACGGTACTTAACAACAGCAACAATTGTCACCATAATGGAAGATTTCATGAAAGCTTCCAGAGTAAGACAGACTAGGAAGAAGAGGCAGACCATTTGTAATGGCTAGCCACTGAAAACCTTATAAATAGCAGCAGAACACTGTCTGGTATAGTATCAGAAGATGAGCCCATCAGGTTCGAAGATGCTCAAAATATGACTACGTCCTCAAAGTTGAGTTGACTATAATGATGTGAATGGTGCAAAGCTTTTGGAGCTTCATTTGCTGATGGGTCACAACTCAAAATGAGAAGAAACAGCTGCAACATACATTAATAATCAGATTGTGGAATGTGCCATGTATGAATCTAAGAAAATTGGAAATAATTTAAAGTGAAATGGAATACATAAAGATCAATATCCTAGGCATTAGTGAGCTGAAATGGACTGCTATTAGCCCTTTTGAATAGACAATCATGTATTTCATTATGCTTGAGATAATAATTGAAGAGGAATGGCATCACATTTATTGTCAAAAGAACATTTCAAGATCTATTTTGAAGCACAGTGTTATCCTATTAATAAAAGTCATTCAAATTTGCATGCAAATCACTAAAGCCCATGAAGTGTGAAGTTAAAAATAAAAAAAGTCTACCAAATTCTTCAATCTGAAATTGATCAAATGTGTAATCAAGATGCATTGATAATTACTGAAGATCAGAATGCAAAAATTTGAAATAAAGTGGAAGGACCAGAAGTCAGAAAATTTGGTGCTAGAGATAGAAATGATGGTGGAGAGTACATTACTGAATTTTGCATAACAAATGACTACTTCATTGCAAATAGCTTTTTTTCAACAATATAAATGGTGACTATATCCATGGATATTACCAGATGGAATAAACAGGAATAAAATTGACTACATTAGTGGGAGGAGACAATGGAGAAACTCAATGTTAGCAGCCGAAACAAGGCCACTGGCAGATTGTAGAACAGACCATCTATTGTTCATATACATATTCAGACTGAGGTTTAACAAAATTAAAACAAGGTCCTGAGAGCCAAAACATGACCTTGGATACACCTCACCTAAGTTTAGAGGCCATCTTAAGAACAGATTTGATGTATTAGATACTAATGACAGAAGAGCAGAGGAGTTGTGAGATGACACCAAGAACATTATCCCTGAAGAAAACAAAAGCCCTTGAAAAAGACAGGAAATTAAAAACAAAAACAAAAACAAAAAACAAACAGATGTCAAAAGAGATTCTGAAACTTGTTCTTGATCACAGAGAAGCTAAAGCAACCGGAAGAAATGAGGAAATAAAAGGGC
>NW_006408537.1:16849378-16849894 GCF_000296735.1 Chrysochloris asiatica | reverse complement strand
AACTACTTCTAAATATTTAGTCACTGAAAACCTTATGAATAGCAGAGAAACACTGTCAGATATAGTGCCATTATTAATGGGAACATTGAATGTATGAAGTGTGAATCTAGGAGAATTAGAAATTGTCAAAAATGAAATGGAACTTATAAACAGCAATATCTTAGGCATTAATGAGCTGAAATGGACTGGTATTAGCCATTTTGAATGTGACAACCACATGGTTTACAATGCTGGGAATGACAAGCAATGGTGTTGCATTCACTGTCAACAAGAACATATCCAGATCAGTCATGAGGTACAAGGCTGTCTGTGATAGAATAATATCAAAGCACCTAGAGGAAAGACCTGTTAATACCACTATTATTCAAATCTATGCACCAATAACTAAAGCCAGTGAGGATGAAATAGAAGAACTCTACCGACTTCTTCAATCTGAAATTGATCAAACATGCAATCAAGATGTATTGATCATTACTGGTGATTGGAATGCAAAGGTTGGGAGCAAAGAGGAAGGAT
>NW_006408537.1:16846178-16849278 GCF_000296735.1 Chrysochloris asiatica | reverse complement strand
TAGCTGACATTTTTGTTCTTCAACACTTTACAAAGTTCATGTGCAGCAGATTTGCCTAATGAAATACGCCATTTGATTTATTGACTTCTGCTTCTGTGAGTGTTGATAGTTGATCTAAGAAAAATTAAGCCCTTGCCAACTTCAGTCTTTTCTCCATTGATAAGAATGTGGTTTATTGGTTCAGTGGCAAGAATTTTTGTTTTCTTTACATTGATGACACAACCTTGCTTACTGAAATCTACGAGGATTTGAAATACTTAATGATGAATATCAAAGATTATAGACTTCAATTTGTATTGTACCTCAATGCAATAAATAGATTTCCTCAAAATTACCGTTCTATTAAAAAATAGCATGATTCATGAGACTATTTCTTATTATACTTCCAATAGTTTTTTACCTTACAATATATGGACTAAGTAAACAGTTTTTTTAATGGAGCCATAATTGCTAATGAGAGCAAGAGTGAATAAAAATGTGCAAGACCTTTGAATTAAACATTGCCATTGGTAGCGTAGTGGTTATAAATCGGGCTGTGAACCGCAAGGTCAGCAGTTTGAAACTACCAGCTGTTCTGCGGGAGAAAGATGAGGCTTTCTGCTTCCGTAAAGATTTACAGCTTCAGAAACCCTGTACAGGGTCGCTATGAGTCAGAACCGACTCCATGGCACATAACAACAACAACAACATGACCTCAATAGAAGTCTTGGTGTGACGATGTGGGTTAATGTGCCAGACTGCAAAGCCGTTTGAATTGCAAGGTTGGTGATTCAATCTCACTAGCTACTCCTCGGAAACCCTACACAGGCTCGCTATAGGTCGGAATCTACTCAACAGCACTTAGCAACAACAACAACAATGATGGAGTCTTAGTGTGGCACTGCAGGTTAATGCACTGGACTGCAAGGTCAGTTTGAATTGCAAGGTTGGTGATTCAATCTCACTAGCTACTCCTCGGAAACCCTACACAGGCTCGCTATAGGTCGGAATCTACTCAACAGCACTTAGCAACAACAACAACAATGATGGAGTCTTAGTGTGGCACTGCAGGTTAATGCACTGGACTGCAAGGTCAGTTTGAATTGCAAGGTTGGTGGTTCAGGCTCACCAGCCGCTCCTTGGAAACTGACACGGTATCAGTATGAGTCTGAACTGACTCAAAGGCACTTAACAACAACAACAATGACCTTAATATGAGGATCAGTATCCTTTAAGTACTTATTCTGTTATTTTATTAACCTTGTAAAACTGAAACTTACTTTATTTCCCACTTTCTATAGACTGATGAAAAATGTAATACAAGATTTGTACCCAGAAATAGAATTTTAAAAAAGTTTTTATTGTGAATTGAGTAAAAGTTTACAGGGCAGATCATCAATTTTACATTCAACAAATCATAGACCTTGTTTCATTACAATGATTATAATCCCCTCCATGTACCATCAGATAACAGTATTGCTCTCTATCCACTTTTGCTATTCTTCTTCTTTTTTTTTTTTTAACACTCAGTTATATATAATAATTTAAACCACCAAAGGGCAGATTCTGCAAGCCTGCCTCTTGGCCACCAGCTTCTCAGTCCCTTTCTTTCCATGAATGTGGAGTCCTCAGCTGCTCCCTCTCTGCATGTCCCCATATCTGCCTCCATCTCTGGTGTCACTGCTTCTCTTCATAAGGTCCCACATTCCACTTGTGCTCTTCTCCCTTGATGGTCCTAGGGTCCACTGTTTCTGGACTGTAATTGTAACCACTCCTGTTTTTGTCACAAAACTTCTACTTTACAGTTGGGACAGCCACAATTAGTCATGATAACAATTACTATTGAATCATAAAAATCATATTCCCAATCTCTTTTTACCAGACAAGATGAAAACTATTCAGTGGGGATTCTATCTTCCCCACACACTCTTAAACTAAACTCCCTCTTGAAAACTTGTAAGCCAGTTACTTCATCCCTTTGTCACCCAGATACAGAAATTTTAAAGGGCTTGAAAACATGTATTTTCGTTTACTTACTCTTGCTGGATTTATCTTGCCTTCTTGTATTTATTCTTTTCTTTGATTCACAATTTTTAAAATTTATTTTAAGTTTATTTAATCTTAAATGGATTTTTCAAGAGGAAAAAAAAAAAAAAATCTAGCAAAAGTAATTTCTGTTTCCCAGATGTTCAATGTGAAAATGATCTAAAAGTAAGCAAGCAAATCCTAAATGAGACATTGTGGTGCTGAAGTTCTTTACACCTCTACTCAAACAATTTTGCTCATATTTTTATAAACTATAAATTGTTTCTGTCTTAAGATACTTTTACTTAGTTTAGTTGATTGTTTTTCCTTATTCTAAAAAGTTCTTTTAGACCCCTTAAAATTCTCGTGTAACTTGCAGGATAAGAAGACAGAGTAGACCAACACACTAAGCACACTCTCTTCAACAAAGGCATAAGAGACTGAATACAGCAGATACAGGTGGTGATCCTGGAACCCTTATCTTCAAGGAATAGGACAGACAGGTAGATTGACTGCTAACTACAAGAGGAAGTGGAATAGAAGGAGCAAGAGAAGAACAACTGGCACGCTGTAGGCTGGCTTGGAGTGGAGTTGCCATCTTGACTTTTTACAGGCAGCTATCAACACAGTGGCCTGCAAGCATGGGATATGACTGGTTGGTGGTAAGGGGTTGGTGGTAAGGTGGGAGATGGGGTTGGTGGTAAGGTGGGAGATGCAGTTCTCCCTTGTTCCTATGCCCTCCTGGCAGCCAGCGATGTGACCAGTCCCTACTCTTACCAACCCAGTGATCAGTAGCACACCCTCCTACAAAACTGGTGGCAATAGCATAGCATCCCTGCTCCTGAAGGCTGGCCAAACCACCCTGAGCTATGTTATACAAACAACAAAGAAAAAACTACATTCAAACATTCAATGTTTATCATATCCAGTGGCAGAGAGGTGTTGAATGTCTGAGAACACACCTATATACAATCTTCAACTGTATAAATATGACATCATGATGTTTTGGAAAAAACAGACAAGTTCAGCAAAAATTAAGAAACAAGACAGAGTGCCTCAAACAAGTGACCTAAAAACAACAACAAGAAAAAAAAAA
>NW_006408537.1:16845529-16846078 GCF_000296735.1 Chrysochloris asiatica | reverse complement strand
CTTAAATACTTTTTGCTTTCTTCATGTATGATATTCTTGATGTCATCCCACAAATCTTCTGGTCTTCAGTCTTTAATATTTAATGTATCAAATCTGGTCTTCAGATGATCACTAAATTCAGGTGGGTTATATTCAAGGTCATATTTTTGCTCTCGTGGACTTGTTTTCATTTTCTTCAGCTTCAGTTTGAATTTTCATATGAGTAACTGATGGTCTGTTTCATAGTCTGCCCCTGGCCTTCATTTGACTGATGATATCGCATGTTTTCATCGTCTCTTTCCGCAGATGTACTCAATTTGATTTCTATGTATTACATCTGGCTAGGTCCATGTGTATAAGTCATCTCTTATGCTGTCTAAAGGAGGTATTTGAAATGAACAAATCATTGATTTTGCAGACTTCTATCACCAAGGCCATATTTTCCAACTACTGATCCTTCCTGTTTGCTCCCAACTTTTGTATTCCAATCACCAGTAGTGATCAATACATCCTGATTGCATGTTCGATCAATTTCAGATTGAAGAAGTTGGTAGAATTCTTCTATTTCAT
>NW_006408537.1:16841887-16845260 GCF_000296735.1 Chrysochloris asiatica | reverse complement strand
CATTATCAAGAAGAATAACTTACATGTGATTGAATTCTAGAACAGGAAGAGACAACAACAACAAAAGAAAACAGAGACTATTTTCCAAGTGTTATAGGAAGAGAAGTTACCTAACATTATGAAATATGAGATGTGCATTTAAGAAATTGAACAAACTCTGAATAGGAAACACCCCAAAAGAAAACCACCAAGAAATATTATAATCAGGTAAGCAGAAATTAAATGAATTTGTAAAAACCAGACCAATCTTATAAAAAAATACTGAAGTGAATTCTTTGGACAGAGAACCCACAACAGCAGACAACAACCTGAGACAAACATGCACGACAATCTCACTCAGATCTCATTCCAAATTTCAACAGAAAATCAAGGTCATCCTGGATTGAAACGTCTAAACAGATTTCTTTAGAACCTCATGTTAGTCCACGGTTCTTGGGCTTTAATTTTGAGGAAATCATTCACCACTGCATGAAACACTGTTGTTGGTTAATTAAATCCACTGTAGTCCAAAAATAGCTGTGTAATTTAGTAATCCCGGAGCCTGGAGGACCTTGATTTCTGTTGAAACTGTTCCCTTTTTAGTATATAAGAAAATTTCTTTTTGGGGGTGGTTTACAAATGGTCACCATCCGCATTGTACTGCCCACCTACTCACAGATTTCATAGCTGTGTGTTCAATGAAGAGCTCTGTAAAAGTCAGAGGTCTGGAGAAAAACGGATTGCTAGGGGCAAAATTCACTATGGGGAAAGCACATACTTCTTTGGACCTGTATATCCATGTTTGATTTCCAACTTCATTGATGACATTATCACTCTGAGGTACAAGTTCCAGCCCCAGCCCTAGCCCCACATAAGTGCTCATTTATTTATTCACAATAACATTTCTACATACTACATGAAGCATTATATTCAGAAGGATGTTGTACCAATTATAATTTCCATGTTGGCAGCTTCGAGTTCATTTTTTTTTCTGTCCCATAGATTTAATAGTATGTCTTCATCTTGGTGCCTATTGATGCCAATGTTTGGTTCTCAGCAGCAGCAGATCCTAATCAACCTACTTTGATTTTTAAAAGCAGCCTCTGTTCTGGCAGGTTCCTTTCCTATTCTGGAAACCACTTTCTCCAGTGCAGAAATAAATCACTTTTTCTACCCTGGGAGCAGTACTCACCATGCTGACTGATCTCAGGCTAGGAGTTGTTCAAGTCTGCACATCCCCTAACAGAAGCCAATCAGATGGACGATACCAATGCACCACAGTTGTGTGCATTCCATGTTGGCTTCTGACTGGCCAGCCACGGAACACAGACTCTTGCAATCTCCTACCCATAAAGATACCATTGAGTAGACATGGCAGCTAAAAGAATGGAGGGACTGCACAGCCCTTCCTTAGGACCCAGGTAATGTGTGCCTGCATCTGCACCATCATGCTGCCCAGCTTCACACAGGGCCAGCACTGTAGGATCAGGTATGGCAACCTGGCACGCAGCTCTCTGTTCCATCCTGTACTTGGTTTTGACATACTTACTTAGATACAGACTCAATATTAGTAACTCCATTTAATTTTTTATTTTTCTGTAAGGTGGAGGTGATCATTGCTTAATGGTTATTGTTAAGTGCCATCAAATCAGTCGTGACTCCCAATAGTGACCCTGTATAGGGTTTTCCGGAGTCCTGGTATGCTGCTATGGGTTAATGAATTGGACTGCAAAGTCAGTTTGAGCTTTGAAGTCGGCATTTCAAGCTCACCAGCTGCTCCTTGGAAACCCTATAGAGGGTCACTGTGGGTAAGAATAGATTCAACAACACTTAACAATGACAGCATAGGGTTTCCCAGAAGCAGCTGCTGGGTTTGAATCACTGACTTTGAGGTCAGCAGTCTAGTGCTTATCCTACAGAGTCACATCAGCACCCCCAAAAGATCACTCTAAGATCCAGCTGCTAAGTGCCCCCTCCCCCCCCAAAAAAAAGCACAATTTCTATAGTTTATTTTGTTTTCCCTACAAATTACACTGCTACCAGAAAGACAGCAATTCAAATCTATCAATCACTCCATGGGAGAAAGATGAGGCTTTCTGCTCCTGTTAAGATTTACTGCTTCAGATACCCTGTATAGGGTAGCTATAAGTCAGAACCTACATCATGGCACACAACCAACCAACCATTGGTGTTAAGTGCAGTCGAGCCAATTCTCACCCATAGCAACTCTATATAGTGCTTCTGAAGAGCAGATCTAAAGTGACCCTGTTTAGGGTTTCCAATGATCATTTGCTTGAATCACCAATCTTGCGGTTCAAATCAATTTAGCAGTCTAGAGCATGTACCCAAAGAGCCACACCAGGACTCCAATCATTATTGGGGTAAAATTTAGTGACTTCTTGACCATGGTTTATACTATGATTATTCAAATATGATCAAAATAATACTTCATGCTATTGAATGGGGATAAATGAGAGCAAAATTCACATATATGGAAATGTCACAAGACATGCAAAGTTTATTCATAAGCACAGTCCACCAGAACTTTATTACATCAATGTGTCATTTCGGCCCAGTGTAGCATATAAGCATTATTTACATGGGTGTGCTACTTGCAAAAAAAGTGCAGTAGCAGCTATGCTAATGAAAAGAATATAATATAATATAGCTTCAATTTCATAATATATGTATATGTGTGTTATTTTCTGACCTTAATTTTGGATATCAGAGTAATAATATTTTACATTAAGTTATGTATGGTAATTATGTTGATGTCACCTTCAAAAGAGATTTTTAATGCAGAATAGATTTTAAGTAAGACTACTTACTTACAGGTGATGTTATTTACTGCTAACTTAGTAAAATTAAGTACACTTTCTCTTTCTTTTTCCCATTTAATAGCTGGTGAACAACTTTTACTTCTGTTTTCTGGGTACAATGTCTTGTGTCCTTAAACCTTGAAAATATCATTCTGAAAGTTCTCAGACATTGTACTACTTGAAGAAAATGAAATTTTTATTCATGGGATAGAAGTTTTATGTCATATAGAGCTATAACATGTTTTGATAGCTCCTGTTCTATGTATTTTATAACAGAAATAAACTCTACTTTGCTGTTGGGCTACCTAAAATGTTACTGTATAATAGCTTTGTTTCAAAAAGATCACAGCCATGAAAAAAGTAAAGTGATTTTGCATTTACAATGTATAGTATAAAAAATAAATAATTAAAATATCAGATGTCTAAAGATGACTTAATTGATGGAAACAATTAGAATTGGGGTTTGGGAAACATTTAAATAGTAATGAATGAGAAATATAGATTCACATAAAAGTGATGTTATGGTCATACAGATTTTCATAAACATATATGTATATTTACATATATATATATAT
>NW_006408537.1:16837781-16841787 GCF_000296735.1 Chrysochloris asiatica | reverse complement strand
GTACCGACTTGATGGCACCTAACAACTACAAACAACATATTTTCCACTCAGTGAAAGCTTTTGAAAATTTGTTATAAAATATTGAAACTTTAAACATCCTGAATTTACACAAAATGCCTTGCCTGTGGATATTCTTATACTAATTTTAGTTCTTTATGGAACTCTTTTTGTTAAGCGCTATTGAGTTGGTTCCAACTCATACTGACCTTCTACAGGGTTTCTGGGGCTGTAAATCTTTGTGAGTAGAAAGCCTCATCTTTATCCCATGCAGTGGATAGTGGGCTCAAACCACTGACATTGTGGTTCAAAGTCCAGTGTTTATGCTATAGTTGTTGTTATTGTTATGTGCCATGGAGTCAGTTCTGACTCATAGAGAGGCTGTAAATCTTTATGGGAGCAGAAAGCCTCATCTTTCTCCCATGGAATAGCTGGTAGTTTTGAACTGCTGACCTTGAGATTAGCAACGTGATTCATAACCACTACGCTACCAGAGCTCCTTTTATCCTATAGAGCCACCCTTTTTGATGTTAAGTATTGTAAAGTCAGTTATGATCTACAGCAATCCCATATAGGACTTTTAAGTTGACACTGGTAGCTTTGAACTGCTGACCTTGTAGTTAGTAGTCAAGTGCTAATTCTACATTGCCACACCAGAGTCACTCTTAGTGAGAAACACTTCTATATTTTTGTTCATATTATGCATTACTGGACATTTAAAAATAAGCAAGGCATTATTTTCTTGATAATTCCAGTACATTTCTCAGAACTTTTTGAATTGCTTTTATTGATTTTAGCAAATTTCTATATACAAAAATGTGTAAATGTCTTCAATGGCGAGTGAATGCTTCTAATTCAAAGGAAAGATTATTGCTTTGTTTTCAAATATTTCTTATAGTCATGCATTACATAACATCTGTTCAAACATGGCCCCTTAAAATTACATTGGAGTTTAGAAATCACAATTTCTAAATGCAACATAGCAGACATAATCAGATACAGTGAACCCAACAACTTCCCACATGCAACACATACTTGACTCTTGTACACAAAGCAATTGTGTTGCAAAGCATATGATGCTGCAGGATAATATGCTGGACCCCAAGGTCAGTTTGAACCTCAAAGTCAGTTTGACCCATAAGGTCGAGGATTCAAACCCCTGAACCGCTCCTCAGAAATCCTGTATAGGGTCACTATGGGTCAGAACTGAACCGACAGCACTTTACAGCAACTCCTGGTGTGGTTCTGTAGGATCAGCTCTGGTCTGATAACCATGAGGTCGGCAGTTCAAACCCACCAACTGCTCTTCAGAAACTCAGGGTCCCTATGAGTCAGAACGAACTCAATGACACTTAACTACAACAATAACAACAATATATATAACACATATGTCTTCATTGTTGCTGTTGTTGTTAATGTCTAGTCAGTTCTGACTCATAGCGACCCTATATAGGGTTTCCAAGGAGCAGCTAGTGATTTTAAACCCCGACCAAGCGGTTCAAATGGCTAACTTGTGGTACAAACCGACCTTGTGTTCTTAGTATTTATCCTACCGTGCCACATCAGGACTCCATATGCTTTCATAGTCATAATGTCTGTGCTGTGCTTTCTGTTGTTATTTTAATGGGAAGTTTCCATACTTACAAACGAAAGTCTACTGTATAAAAGTGTATACTTTGATTCATAGGCAGCAGTATCCAATCTGATGTTTCATGCATCTCTTAAGTGGTGTAGTGTTCTCTTTCTGTTTAATTTTCTTTAAAAAATATTACTACAATTAGGGAATAGACACCTCATAGTTTGGGTGTTGGGGAAAGCAATATACCAGAAAGGGGAAGGGGATGGAAGAACAAGGTAGGAGAACACTTAGGTGGGTTTACCTGTATAAAATGGGACAGAGGTAAATAGTAGTGTATGTTCAAACTTTGAACAATAGGACTCTGTGATACAAGGATGGAAGCATAGTCTGAATGGCTAAATGAGGGAAAATAATGATAACATGCTTGACTGTCTTATGGATATTGGTTTCCCTTGCTTACTACTGTAGAACAGACACTTGAGTGGGATAGAAAGGAATATCAGGAAACATGATTACAGAAAGTTGGTAAGCTTGTCTTCAGCCTATAACTGATTGGAATACCTTAAAGGGGTTCCAGTACTTGCCCAGTGAACGAGGCTTCTTGTGGAGCCTTTGTAGAGTATAGGACCTTAGGTGGAATACTGAGCCCCATCCAGAACCTTCTAAGATAGGGCATTCCCACTTGAAAGGACATGTAGACCAGCCTAGAGCAGTTAGAGGAACAGAGGGTATTTCTTGAAAGACAGACCAGTAGGAAAAAAATCTAAAACAAACCGGCATTCTGATTGGCTACTATAAGAGCAAGCAAGCTGTTTGCCAGGGAGCCATCAAAGCAAGCAATCAAGTCCCTTCAGGACAAACCTCCTTCCAAGACTGAAACTCAAAGGGAACTCACGAGGACGCATATAACCTTGCTGAGGACACTGCTGGTCTACTGGTGAGTGGAAGCAAGGGGGAATGGGAGCAATGAAGCTATAGGTTGAGTTTGACCATGTTCCATAGACTCCTGTCAACCTGAAGATGACAGAGAGAAGAGGAAGGGCTTGTTGGTCCGAATGTAGTGAGACTTGGGGACTCCTGAGCCCATGGACAAGGACATAGCCACGGAGGGCTAGAGCTGAGAGTGAAGTCAGGGCTCCAGCTCTAAAAAAGTTTCTTAAAGCAACAATCTTTGTATTGTGGTACTGAATCCAGCCAATGATAGAATTAAAATAATTGATCAGAAAACTAATTTAATAAGACTTGTGCAGAAAGATGACAAGAAAAATATTTGAAAGAGTTGAATTAATATTCAGTCTTCAAATAAAATTCTGAAAAGTCAGATTCTTTATTAATGTGTTGATCATTACTTTGTTAGTAAAGTATAGATTAGCCGCTTTTACAAATAAGGTGGCAATGCAAATGATAAAAGAAGCTGAGTGTCTTCACATGGTATTCTCTAAGGTATCCATTTCCAGACTATTCTAGGAGACCCTAATCACAATTAAAAAAATATGTTTTATCTCTCTTATTGATGAATTGGGGTAGATTTTCTCACTCACTTGTATCTTCTGCATCCCCAGTAGTATTTACATTTAGTCTCACATAAATTGAAAGTAACACCTAAAACTACTATATATATATAAATTATATGTAGTTAATGGGGAATGCGATATCTTCATAAGATAAACACCAAAAAGTGAAGCACAAGGTTGACAGTTTGAGCCCACCAGCTGCCCCTTGAGAGAAAGAGGTTTTCTGCTTCTGTAAAGATTTAAAGTTTCAGAAAACCTACACAGGGTTTTGATGAGTAAGATTAACTTGAAGGCACTTTACAACAATGATATAATTAATAAGATTTCAGATAAAATGAAAAGAAACATAACTTTTAAATAAAATTTAATGTAATCTATGAGCAAAGATGTCAGTTTGAGGACTAGAGTATACCTGATCCAAGCCCTGGCATTTTCAATAGCTTCATATGCATGTGACAGTTGGGCAATGAGTAAGGAAAACCATAGAAGAATTGATATATTTGAGTTATAGTGTTGGAAAAGAATATTAAAAGTACCATGGACTGCTAGAAGAACAAACAAATCTGTGTTGAAAGAATTACAGCCGGATTGCTCCTTAGAAGCCAGGATGGTGAAACTTCATCTCTCATACTTTGGACATTTATGGACAAATATTATTTTGGGGTATCAGTCTCTAGAGTAAGACATTATGTTTGGTAAAGTGGAAGGTCAGCAAAAAAGAAGACCCCTAACAAGAGGAATGGGCACAGTGGCAGCAGCAATTGGCAATCTTAACAGTGATTGTGAGGATGGCACAGGACTGGGCAGTGTTTCATTCTGTTGAGCATAACAAAAAGGTAAACATCTATAGATATTTGAATAAATTACCATGAGTTGTTGTTGTTTCAGTTGCCATCGAGTCGGAACCGACTCATAG
>NW_006408537.1:16834723-16837681 GCF_000296735.1 Chrysochloris asiatica | reverse complement strand
CCATGATTTTTTTCAAGTCTTTTAATATACTCTATGTTTTAGCCCTCAGAAATCCTATACAGAGTCGCTGTGTGTCATAAATGACTCAATGGCACTTAGCAACAACAGCAAAATGTTTTAGTTGGAGTCCTGGTGTGGTGCTGTGGGCTAATGTGTCAGACTGCAAAGTTATTTGAACTGAAAGGTCTGTGATTCAAACTTCCCAGCTGCTCCTGGGAAACCCTATACAAGGTCTCTTTGAGTTATACTTGACTCAATGGTACTTGTTGCTATTGTTGTCAAGTGCCATTGAGTTGCTTCTGACCCATAGTGACCCTATATAGGGTTTCCAAGGAGCAGCTGGTGAGCTTGAACCACCAATGCTGTAGTTCAAACTGCTTTGCAGTCTGGCGCATTAACCCACAGCACCACACCAGTACTTACCAACAATAAAAACATGTTTTAGTTATGTAGTACTGCTGTAACAGAAATAATAAAATAATGACTTTAACAGATATTTATTCTTTCACAGATTAGGAAGCAAGAAGTCTAATTTCAGGGTACCAGACCTAGAGGAAGGATTTCTCACTGTTTTAGCTCTGGGTAAAGGCACTTCGATCTTTCAATCTTCAATTCTCCCCTGGATCTAGGCATTCTCAGTGCAGGGAAACTGGGTCCAAAAACATGCTCTGCTCTTGCTCTTCTTTCTTGGTTGTTTTAGATCCCTCCATCTCTGCTATCTTGTTTAATCCCAAAAGAGATTGATTCAAAATACAACCTAATAGCCTTCTTCACCACTAAAAATGCTGCTAATGTTGTCTCATTAACATCACAGAGGTTAGGATTTAAAACACATAGGTAATTACATCACAAAATGAAGGTCACAGAATGAAATATAATTATATAATACTTGGGATCCTGGCCTACCCAAGTTGACACATATTTTGGAGGGACACAATTCAGTCCACAACAATATTGATTTTATTCAGTGTATAAATAACAGTAATTTTTATAAAATTTATTGCTTGAAAACATTATCATGTCAACTTATGAAATATCGCATTTCTACACAAATAATACATGTCTCTATGTTTATTTATGAACTGATCCCTCCTCTGGGAGGTTTTTTCATAAACACTGCTAAGCCTTTTTTTTTTAAACATGTTGCTATAAAACATTTAGCATAGTATGTTTGCAAATATACCTTCTGTGGGAGAGGGCACAGATGGTAATCAAATGTATAAAGTGTCTGTTATTTACATGAAAACATGGTAAATATTATCTACTTAAATTAAAATTAACAGTTATTGCTAAGTATCTACTAGCAACAAAGACATGTATTAAAAATGGTAATATTGGAAAGGGTCACTATGAGTCAATACAAATTCAACAACACTTAAAAACACAACAATATGTGTGCATGAATGTGTGTGTATGTTTGTGTGTGTGTACTGTCTTAACTATGTTTGGTGTATTGATGGCTTAGGTTTTTGCAAGTTAGACAAAACTTGTTCCATAAAACCAATGCTTTAATTGACAATGAAGAAATAATAAACAACTTTTCTGTACAGCATAATAGAGGAGAATGCTAATATTTCACCTTGTTTCATCCTCTAAATCTATAGTGATATGTTCTGCACAATATTAGGACACTGTGTAGTGTAAACACCTTAGATATTTCTAAAAATGGACTTAGATGAGGATAACTAATATTTCTACAGATATTTTACATGACCCATAATTTATGTTAAGTGCTTTAAGTACATTAGAGTTTATTTTACACAGTTTAACTCTTAGACATCTCATTCAGGTTTTAGCTGTAGTATGTTCTACCTATTTAAATCATTATTAACACTATTAACTCATTATTCCACATATTACACACTTATTATAAACATTACCACTGGTGGCACTGTAGGATAAGCACTTGACTGCTAACTACAAGTTTGGTGGTTTAAACCCACCAGCGTCTCTGCAAGAAAATGATGAGGCTGGCTGCTTCCATAAAGATTTACAGTCTCAAAAACCCTACCTAAGGTGGCTGTGAGTCAGTATCAACTTGGTGACAGTGAGTTACAAACGTTGCAGTACTTGCCAGAGATTATTTTATCAATTAATATATTCTGGTAACAAAAATCCCCAAATTTGATGGCTAAAGCAACACATATTTATTATTTATGTCAGTTATATGGGAGAGTGGTTCTTCTGTTTGGATTCAAGCTATATAATTTCTGTGGTCTACTGGTGGCTCTGTACATAGTAGATGATTTAGAACAATCTCACTTGCATTCTTGAAAATTTTTATACTAATACAGCAAATATCATCTGGTGGTATCAAATATTAAAAGAGGAGCAAAAGAGCAAGACACAATTCACAAACGTTTTTCAAACCTCAGTTTTTGTATGATTACTAACGTCATATTAAAAAACAAAAACAAATCACAAGGCCAGTCCAGCATTAGTGTGCAAAGGTGCTACCAAGGAGCATGAATGAAATGTGTGTGGAAAGATTGAGTTTTAGACCACCAAATACATCTTACCCACGAGATGTTTTTCTTAAAAACTATAAGGCAAGGAGCATGCAAAATAGGCCAAACCACCCCAGTTTTCTTTTGGGGCTTGAGAAAACAACCCAACTGGTTGATGCTCATGCAGTGGATGGATTTGATAAGGAATCAGAATCCTATAGTGTGCAACAAGCTAACGTGTTTGATCTTTGCATAGAAGGAGAAGTGTATTCATTATGTTGTTGTTGTCAGGTGCCATCGAGTCGGAACCGACTCATAGTGACCCCATGCACAGCAGAACGAAACAATGTCTGATCCTGGACCAACCTCAATACCACTGCCACACTTGAGTCCATCAATGATGCCACCTGGCCAATCCATCTCGTTAGAGGTCTTCCTCTTTTTCTATGACCCTCCACCTCACCCAGCATGACATCCTTCTCCAGCGACTGTTTCCTCTGGACAATATGTC
>NW_006408537.1:16833320-16834449 GCF_000296735.1 Chrysochloris asiatica | reverse complement strand
TGGTGAGCTTGAACTGCCAACTTTGCAATTCAAACAGCTTTGCAGTCTGGCGCACTAATCCACAGTGTCACACCAGGACACCATTTGACTCACACTCATATATACATTTATTTTTCATATATATGTATATATATATATATATATACATATATATGAAAAATAAATGTTATACAAGTGTGAGTAAAAAATTATCGGTACTTTGATGTAGAATTTATTCATAAACTTTTAGAAATGACAAAAACATTATTTTTGACATAATCTGCATGCTTTTCAATACACTTTGTCCACCTGTCAATATGTTTTCATTTTCCCTTATTAAAAAAGTGTTTTAGGCTGAGCTGCGAGCCATGAATGCACCGCTCTCTTCACTTCTTCATCAGAGGTGAATCTTCATCCTCTAAGGGTTGTTTTCAGGGGACCAAGCAAGATCAGGGCTATAGAGAGGATGCTTTAACTATCTCAAACCAAAGGTTTGGCAGAGTGTCTACAGTGCAGGCAGAGGTGTGGGGATGTGCATTGTCATGCCTTTGGCTAGCAGTTCTGTGTATATAAGATCATAATGCCTTTGGATAGCAGTTCTGTGTATATAATCCCAAGTTTAGGCTTCAGCTCTTCACTGAGCATATCACTGTAATGAGCACTGTTGATTGTTGAAACTTTTCCCTAGTAATGTTCCGATACTGGCCCTTGAGAATCCCAGAAAACAGTAAACATCAATTTTTCAGCTGATGGTTAACTTTTGACCTTTCTCTTGGTCAGTGATTAAGGATGTTTCCATTCTATACTCTGCTGTTTACTCTCGGGCTCATAGTGATGAATCCATGTCTTGTCACCACTAACGATTTTTTAAAAGAAGCTTTTACCTTCCTTCAAATATTGATCCAAATTTTGTTTGCAGATGTTCAAATGCTTCTGTCTATGCTCTTCCATGAGTTGTTTTGGTAATCATCCAACACAAATTTTTTGAAATCGAATTCTGTGTATTATTTCATAGGCTGAGCGATGACAGAGTTGCAAATGATTTGCCAAATAATTCAATGCCACTCGTCTATTTAACAGAATAATTTCACATACACATTTAATGTTGTCATCAGCTGTGGATGTGGAAGGGCACTTTCAAGTAACCAGA
>NW_006408537.1:16827231-16828784 GCF_000296735.1 Chrysochloris asiatica | reverse complement strand
CAGTCATTTTCTCTAGAGATATATGCTTTCTTTACCAACCAAGATTTTTTAATATACAAACAACCTTTTAAAAATTAGTCCAGAATAAAGCCAGCTAGTGAGACTCTGCTTGTAAAACTGAAGGCATATAAGATCTCCATGGGGAATTGTGCTCCAAATGGAATTGCAGGAATCCTAATTTCATGAAAGTTAAAATTCAGGCCCCAAAACATTAAACTATACAGTAAACATGTCCATATAGTTGTAAAGAGAAATAAAAGGAACACACAAACAATGAGAGAGTAAAAAAATCACATTCAATCTTAGACAAGACAGTTGAATACACATATAAAGGACATTGAAGAACAAATTAAGATGATATACATACACACACACACACACACACATATATATATATATAATTTTCACCACAGTAATGAACAATTGCACATATTACACATGGAACTCTTAAGAAAATTGATCACATATTGGGTCTTTCCTTCTCTCACTGCTGCTACTGCATACCGTGAAGTCTGTTCCAACTCAAAGAGACCCAGTATACAGTCTCCATGGCTGTAGATCTTCATAGGAGCAGCAAGCTTCATCTTTCTCCCACGGAGAAGTTGGTGGATTCAAACTGCTCACATTGAGACTAGCAATCCACCATGTAACTTACTACATTACCAGGGTTCCTGTATCTTTCTCTGACAGATATACACACGTTAATAAGTTTCATAAAGTAAATAGCATACAAAGTTGCCCAGAAAAAAATCAGTAATACTATACATTGTTAACAAAAACAAAAGACATAAAACTTTTCCAGTTGGAAACTGAGAAACCATTTATTAGAAGTCTTACGTGAAAGGAGAAGTACAAGGTAGGAAATCCATTTATAATATAAAATAAATCCCCTAAGAAATATCATAATGTACAGCATACTGTAAGGATTTTTATTTTCTTCCATACAGTTCAGACGCAAAAATTTCCAGTTCATTATATAAAAATATATGTGGTCTGTTTTGTGATCATTTATTTAAAAAATAAATTTGTTAAAATTTTCAATTCTGTTACCTTGTTTTTCAAACTCATTGATTTATTATTTAGCTTTATTATTTTGTTCTTTCAGCTTTCCTTAAAATAGGAATTCAAAACTGCAATTAAAGAATATTTTTGGATGCTATAATCAAAGGAAATTTATACAATACATTTTCCATTATTAAACAAGTTCATGCAATTTACAAAAGAACTATTTCTAACGTAAGTATTCAGCAAAGGGATGGATTAAAAGATGGGCTAAATGATGTTACACAAGTAGCAAACACAAGAAGCTGATGCATTTATATTAGACATATTAAACTTTAAGACAAACTGCGTTATTCAGATAATTTTATTTTATAATTAAAAAATACAAACAGGAAGATACATAAATCAAAATTTAGCAGACATATAAAAAGAAAAAAATAAAACCAAAACCAGAGTAGGAAAACTTAATGCACCTCTCTAAGGATATAATAAAGGAACTCTGGTAGTGTAGTGGTTATGAATCAGGCTGCGAACCACAAGGTCAGCAGTTC
>NW_006408537.1:16803345-16819647 GCF_000296735.1 Chrysochloris asiatica | reverse complement strand
AGAAGTACAATTAAGTGTTCTGGAATACTCATACTTCTCAATGTTGTCCATAGCTTGTCATGATCCACACAATTGAAAGACTTTGCATAGTCAATAAAGGACAGGTAAACATCCTTCTGGTATTCTCTGCTTTCAGCCAAATGACCATGAGAGCTACAAATAATTAACAAAAATGTATTATGTAGATGAATACAATTGGCTTTCAAAATTGATTTCTCAACAAAAGTGAAGAAAACTAAAATAATTGCCTTGAGAATCAATACATAGTTAATTCAAGAACACTTGATAACTAAAATCTAACTTTGATCAATAGCAAGGCTATCTCCATGAATTATTTGGACAATGACTTCAACTATGCATTTATTTGGCCATGAGAGCAAAAGAATAAAGTGAAAGGTTTCTGTTTTGATGGAAATTTCTTAATGCCAAATTGGTTTCATGGGGAAATAGATAGGAACATGTTGTTTGTAACTAGAATGATTTTCTATCTATTTTTAGATTCAGAATGAGAGCTGGCACTCCATGACCATAGCTGTATTAACTTTCAAGGCAAAATGTTGAATGTGAACATTTGGGTGAGTTTACTGTTTTTGAGGTATTTAGCAAAGCTTGCTGGTAGCTGTCCTGGTTATTATGGATAGTGATATAAAGTGCTATGGATTTTTTGAGAACTGTTATTAAAGCAACGTCCACATAATGGTGCTTGTGCTTGTTAATTATGCCTTCAGGGACACCAATGCGTCAGCATTTGCTAATGATGTGGTTTGAAATCAAAGACCCAGTTCTTAGATGCCTTCTTTGGCAGTTTATTCAGGATATTTTTTGTTTTCGTTGTCTGATTTTTTAAAAGAAGAAAGAGAAGAAAAAACTCTACAGTAAACAAAAATGGTTCTTTTCTATACACAAAGATATTTAATGATGAGGATTTATAAGGAACAAATGTCAGAAATAAAAAATTTGAATAAACAGGCATAAATTATTTAAAATCTATCATATAACTACATGGACTCTAGTTTGTAAGTCTCATTTTCAGCACATGATTTCACTATCTAATTGAAAGGCAAACTTCTGTCACCCTCTCTACTACATCAAAGGATGCAATTATTCCCAAGTACAAAGCCTGATTCACTTTTTTAATTCATCAACCTACTCATGTATCCCCCAATTAGACATAATGTCATGCGATTTACAACAATTCTTATTAGCATCAAATATATAAAGTATAGTCAACAAACCAATTAAAAGCCCTAAGTATCTTACTTTGAACATAGCATCAATACAATTAAATAGGAAATAAAAGTTCACAGTAATAATGTGTAAAAATTGAGCTAGAAAATATAGTTAAATTATAATCTGCAAAATACTGCTTGCTAGTCTGTATTATTATTACCAAATTACAGAAAAGGAAAATAATATTCAAAAGGTATTGGTAATTTTCTCAAGGTGGCATTGCTAATTTAGTGGCAGACCTTAGATTTACACTTACTGCTCTTCTTCCAAAATCAAATTACTTTCAACTATACTCAGGTACAAAAACAATGACATTGTTGAAATATTTTGTAATATCAGATTTCTAGATATCTAAGTTGTTGAAGACTAAACTTAGCATGTTTCTCTCTCTCTCTGTATGTATATATATATATAGTGTGTGTGTGTGTGTATAATTTCTGTCAGTGTCATGAGCATTCTCATTATCTTTGACTTTTCCCATTTGTCTTAGATATCTAGTGCTGCTATGCCAAAAATGCCACAAGTGAATGGTTTTAACAAACAGAAATTTGTTCTCTAACAGTTAAGGAGGTTAGAAGTCTAAATTCATATAACCAGCTCTGGGGGAAGGCTTTCCATTTCTCTTGGTTCACAGTTTAAGAGAAGGTCTATGATTCCTTTGAACATTTGTGACCCAACATTCATTGGAGATCTCCATGTGTCTTGGCATCAATCTTCCTGTGGTTCTAGGAATTACTCAGTACAGGGAGTGCTTGTCCAAATGACACACTTTACTCCTGAATCTTCTTTCTTGGTGGTAGCAGGTCCCTCTGATCTTTGCTGTCTTCTTTCTACTTTATCTCTTGTAAGATGAAAGGTGTTGCAAGCCACACCCAAGGGAAACAACCCTTACATGGGATCAGGGACCTCTGTTGTTGTTAAGTATCGTCAAGTTGGTTCAAACTCATAGCAACCCTGTGTAGTGTTTTTGAGGAATGGCTACATTGTAGCCCATCTTTAATCCTTGTATTGCTTCATTACGTCAGATCTCATCATAGAGTATCATTACATAGTTGAAACATTACACCACTACACAACTGGCAAACTATTGAGAATCATGGCCCAGCCAAACTGACATACATTTTGGAAGAAACAATTCAATTAATTATATCTTTCACCTGCTATATTTTACATGATAATAATTAAACCCAAATTAGTCTTGCTGTGGTTCTGTGGATTAATACACCAGACAGTAAAGCTGTTTGAACTGCAAGGTAGACAGTTTAAGCTCAGCAGTTGCTATCAGAAACCCTATACAAGGTGGTTATGGGTTGGAACCAACTTGATAGCACTTAACAACAAACAACAAATATAACTCAAATATCTTGTTTAACTTTATTGATAGAAAAGTCTTAAAATGAGCTAGACTTTTGCCATTACTCTAATTGTTGTAGAATAGTAGGCAAATTATTTAATGATATTTAAGAGTGTTCTAGCTTTGTTTACTATTGAAGTGATGAGATTGATAGGTGAGACAAGGACTTGTGTGAATATTTGTCTTCTCTTTACCATCACTTCTCAAGTTATTTCTCCTTATCCAGTACAACACTTCATCTCAACCCTTTCTAGATGTGATGGCAAAAAAAAAAAAAATCATAAAATAATGTTTAGAGATTATATACATATATACGGAACTCTGGTAGCGTAGTGGTTATGAATTGGGGTGTGGGCCACAAGGCCACCAGTTCAAAATTACCAGCTGTTCCGTGCGAGAAAGCTGTGCCCGTAAAGATTTACAGCCTCAGAAACCCTGTACAGGGTTGCGGGTTGCTATGAATCGGAATCGACTCCACGGCACATAACAATATATATATATATCTGTATATATATACATCTATCTATCTATCTATCAGATGTCCCATTGGAAATTCAACTGTGATTACCTCTGTATGAACTAAAGAATATGTGTGGGGTTAAGAATTTACCTTTAACAAATGATTTGATGTTTGTTCTTGCTTCCTGAGATAACCTCTGAAACTCTGGAATTTGCCTATGATAAGGCCTGTATAATATGTCTTTGGTTTATGTTAATAAGATGATTGAGATGAAGACTGTGCAGAACAGAAAGACTACCTCCTCCTGTCAGGTGACTCAAAGAGTGGGAATGATTCAATCCATCATGACTATGCAATAAGACCACAATAAAGGTTCTACTTATGAAAGTTCCATGAGCTTCCATATTGGTGAATGACATCAATGCATGCAAGAGAGTAGCACATCTCTCTCTCTCTCTTTTATGTTTTTATTGTGATTTGAGTGATAGTTTACATGGAAGAACACCAGTTTTATACTCATCATTTCATTGCAATGATTAAAATCTCTTCTGGGTATATTCATTCAATAGCATTTGCTTCTATTCCCGCTGTTTTGTTGTCTTTTTTTTTTTAAAGGATGTACACAAAAATACTCAGGAACATATAATCATTTAAGCAGCCACCAAAGGGCACATTCTGCAAGTTTGGCTTCTTGTCACCAGCACCTGGCTGCCAGCACACAGCCTTTCTCTTTCCATGAGTCTAGAGTCCTCAGTTGCTCTATTTCTTCATGCCCTCATCTCTGTCTCCATCTCTGGTGTCACTGCTTCTCTGGATAGGGTCCCACATTCTGCTTATGCTCATCTCCCTTGATGGTCCTAGGGGCCTCTGTTCCTGGAATGTAAGATTAACTACTCCCCTCTTTTTGTTACAAAACTGATCCCTTTACAGTTAGTGCATCTCTTTTTAATACATGGAAGTTCCACATTTAGAACTCTCCCAGGTCTCACCTATATGTATTTTTTATTCCTTTTGTTATAATAAAACTGAAGTTTTAAGTATATTGCTTTTTGGAGTTCTGTGAGCCATTATAGTGAATTATCAAACACAATGGATGAGTAAGAAACAGCAGATCAGAAATAAGGGGGATTGGAGACCCTGAGCTTATGGCTATTATACTAAGTGGGTAAAGGCATCACTTGAATTCTATAGCCAGCAAATCATAACTGACGGTGGCATACAGAGACATCAAGCTTGTGGTTGATATCTAAAGTCTTGGGTGGACCTTGTAGTCTAGTGACCTTTAATATGTAAACACTGACCTAGCACAAGATTGATAGGGTCAGAGGGAGAAGGGCAGCATAGGCAATTGAAATCGTAACAGAAGTGGAACAGAGAAGAACAGAACTGATAATATATTGATTGATATGGATTGATCACCATTATTTGGTGTCAAAACGTGGTGAGTAATTTGATTTCCCACTCAGCAACAAATTAAACAGTGTACATAAAAATAGTTTATATTATAAAGATAAGTAGTGAAAGATAAGACAACTTAGGTGACTTGAATGGTCAAGTGCTTGATTATTAGCCAAAAGATTGGTGGTTTGAATCTATCCAGAAGAGTCTCAAAAGACAGTCTTGGTGATCTCCAACAACATACCCACCAGCCACTCTGTGAAAGAAAGATTTGGCAATCTGCCTCTGTGAAGATTACAGTCTTGTAAATCCTGTGGAGCAGTCTGATAGGGTCATTATGAGATGGAATAAACTCAGTGGTATACAACAAAAATGACAACATGACACGTTGTTCAACACAACTAACAGTAATATACTTTTTCTGTGTTAAACAATAAAATAGCCACTTGTTTTTATTCTATTAAAATAGTGATGACTAAGGGAATAAATACAAAAATGTTCATAAAATTATATTAGAAGTTAATACATGCACACACACCTTGCCTAGACTTAGACATGAGACATTAGAGTTTGATTGGTCTAATTCCAATTGGATATAAAGAGAGAGTATGATTTTCTCTGCTGTGTTATTTGCCAGCATGTCAATTGTAAAGCTTCTTAAACCTGCCTCTAGATCATTGTGTGTAATTGACTAATTCCTGAATGGAATATTTGTAAAGTAATATTTATATTTATTTATATAATATTTGTAATTATTTGTATTTATAAAAGTTGCCTTATTAAAAATATCCATTACTTCAGTTATTTATTAAGTACTCACTTGCTTTAGTCTTCAGTGTCATTATCCAGATGTTGTTCCTTGCCTGCTTATAATTAAATTCTAAAATTATAAAACCTTTACTCCCCTGAATATTTGTATTTATGATTTATGTATATTATGGTCTTCAAGTATATTTTAGTATTCATGTTGCTTTTGATGATACAGTAATTTGTGATCTTAGTTTATTTTTAAGACGAAATTATGAAGACTTAAAAATGATTCTTTCCTACTTAGTTAAAAGTGCTTAATATTCTTAATATTATACAAAAGTATTCCTGAATAACTAGAGTGTGATGAGGGGAAGAAGATGAGGCACTCTGATCCCATGAATATTTGCACTCTCAGAAAAACTATGTAGTGTTGCTATGAGTTGGGATCCATCTGATAACAGTGGGTTTGATTTTTAATTTTTAGAGTACAATAAAGCTATTATATAGTTTGAGGTAAAAATATTTAGTCATAAAACAATATCAATTGAATTAAATGAATATTTTTAAATGATTTACACCATTTACATTTTTAATTGAAGTTAAATACATTGTGCCACTATTCATCTGTCAATTTGTCATACACTAGTGGCTTGTGAGTTGCTATGATACTGGAAGCTATACCATGGTATTTTAAATACCAACAGGATCACCCATGGTTGACAGGTTTAAGCAGAGCTTCCAGATTAAAACAGACTAGGAAGAAGGAGAGTGAGACTATTTCTGAATGCTTAACCCCTGACAAACTTTTGAATAGTTGTTAAGTGCCGTTGAGTCTGTTCTGACTCACAGAGACCCTGTATACAGTGTCAGATATAGTGTCATAAAATGAAACCATTATGAATAGCAAAACAAAATTGTCAGGTATTGTGCCAGAACATGAGCACCTCAGGTTGAAAGTCACTCAAAAGAGCTTCCTTTTCAAGATAGAGGACTTGGAACTAGAGCTATCATTGCTGATGTCAGATGGCTCTTGGCTGCTAGCAGAGGATACCAGAAAGATATTTGCTTGTGCTTTATTAACTATTCAAAGACTTTTGGCTGTGTGGATCATGAATAGCAATGTGTACCCTAGCGAAGAATGGATGTTCCAGAACATTTAATTGTGCTCATGAAGAACATGTGCATAGACCAAGAGGCCATTATTTGAACAGAACAAGGAGTTACTGAAAGGTTTAAAATCAGGAAAAGTGTGCACAAAAGTTGTATCCTTTCACCATACTGTTTCAGTCTGTATTCTGAGCAAATTATCTGAGAAACTTGATTATATGAAGAAGAACAAGACATCAGGATTGAAGATCCATTAACAACCTGTGATATACAGATGATACAACCCTGTTTTATTGAAGCAAAAAGTACTTAAAATATTTACTGATGAAGATCAAAGACCACAGTCTTCAACACCGATTGCTCCTCAATGTAAAGAAAACAAAAATCCTCACAATTGAACCAATAAATTGCAACATCATGATAAATAGAGAAAAGACTGAAGTTTTCAAAGATTTCATTTTGCTTGGGTCCACAATCAACACTTACGGAAGCAGAAGTCAAGAAATCAAAAGACATATTACATCAGGCAAATCTGCTGTGCAAGACTTTCGAAAAGTGTTCAAGAGCCAAGATGTCACCTTAGTTTCAATACTTGTACTACTTAATTCCCACCACCACAATTCTCTTCCTTCCCCAACCATGAGTTTCTGCATCCCAATCTGTAAAATGTTTGAGTCTGAACACTCAGTTGACTATATATAAATTTATTTTATTTTAAACTATATTTTTGTTCACACTAACTAAATTTTATTGAGTGATATGTGAAAGGTTAATCAATATAACCCTAAACAGTTATTTTAATATTTATTGGACATAGTTAGAGACAGTATTGATGTCTTCAAGTTGGTTTTGACTCTCAGCAACTCTGTTTGGGTTTACAAGGCTATAAATCTTTATGGGAACCAAAGTCTCCTCTTTCCCTTGAGGAGTGACTGATGGATTTGAACTGCTTACCTTTTGGTTAGCAGCCCAAAGTGTAACCCATTATGATACCAAGGGTTCTATATTAAGAGCTAATGTAGTACAAATACTTCTCCAACATTACGATATTAAAAACAATTAAATGTATGTCTGGAACAAGAATTTTCTATAAGACAATGAAAACAACTATTGCTACATTATATATTATGAGCAACTATTAAGATGATAAAATTATATTTAAATTTTCGGAATGAAAATTTTATTAAATATCTTTATACAGTTTAACCATAATCAACCAATTGAATTTATTGAGTATTGCAATGGAACATAGGTGTTATGCTGTTGTTGTTACATGTCATTGAGTTGGTTCCAACTCATAGCATTCGTATGCACAGCAGAATGAAGCACTATCCAGGCCTGTGCCAACCTCACAATTGTTGTAATGTTTGACCACATTTTTGCAGCCACTGTGTCAATCCATCTCATTAAAGGTCTTTCTCTTTTTCACTGACTTTCTATCTTACCAAGCACAATATTCTTCTCTGAGTTCAGGGCCCTTCTGATATTTCCAAAGTTTTGAGAAAATGAAATAAGATCCTCTTTTATGTGTCAGTCTGTCAGTAGACACCCTGGAAGTACAGTCATTAAGAGGACAGCTTTGAAGCCAAAGTTTGGTAGTTTGATCTCATCAACTACTTCTTGCAGGACAGATGTGGCTTTCTGCTCCATTAAAGATTTACAATCTTGGAAATCCTATGGAGCAGTTCGACTCTATCCTGTAGGGTTGTTATGAGTTGGCATCCACTCAATGACAATGGGTTTGGCTTTTGAGTTTTCTGTTAAGATTTGTTTTGTTTTCTTTTCTCTGAATCCTCTATTTAAAGCATTATATAAATATGTGAACAATACTACACAAATTTATATCCTCACAAATAAGACACAAAGGAAATACAATGGGAAATCTTCAGATATATAACTTAGTTCCATCCCAGGAATCAGGAAGGGCTCTGAGAAGGAGAGTATTGAAGACATTTTAAGAAGCAGACAAGATTTGGCTATGCAGAGATCACAGGAAGGCACAGATATTTTCCTTAGTAAAAACAGATGAGCACAGCAAACTGTAAATTTCAAGGTAAGTGTATAGAAAATAATTAAATTTGGTGGAAGCATAAAGTGAAAAATAATGAGACACAACATTGAAAAGATCGTTTGGGACCATTCTATAAGCATTTTTGATATGAGGTTGCACAAATTATTTTTTGATAGTAGTAAGCATAGATATTTTAAAAAAATACTAATTCTATTACTTTTGTAATACATGTGCAGTAGTCAAGTCTTCAAATAGTAGAGTCGTCAAATCCTTGAATATTTTATACTTTAAACTTAAAAAATTTCTCCCTTCATTTCTAACTTTCTTTCTTTTAGTTTGCTAGTTCCCTATCTCTGGGGCTTAGTCAGGATTTGTCAAAAAGCTTTTCTAAGAGTCCCAGAGTGGATATCAGGGCATATATTTTTGCCAGCTCTGTCTATGATGGGAGATATTTAAGGAGAGGAAATAAGAAGGAAACTAAAATCATTCACTTGTTTTCGATGGTGAATAAAGTGACAAAAAATAGGTCAAGCAGACAAGAGCTTACCCATTGAAACCTGGGTCTTTTATTAACCATTATTAGTAAGTAACAAGTTGTTACTCCATAATGAATAGTTTGTACTAATTATAAAGGATACCCACTTGTCTTTCAGTTTGTCATACTGTGGTGGCTTCTGTGTTGCTGTAATGCTAGATAGAAGCAATGGCACCAGTATTTCAAATACCAACAGGTTTTAGTGGAGCTTCCGGACTCAAAACAGACTAGGAAGAAGATATAGGCTCTCTAGTTCTGAGGGATTAGCCCCTGAAAAAATTATGAATACCAGTGGACATTGTCTGATTAGAATTGTCTCCTCCATGTGGGAGACAATCAAAACACAACATGGAATGGGCTACCTCCCCAAAGTTGAGTTACTCTTAATGATATGATGAAGCAAAGATATCCACTCAAAATGAGAAGAAACAACAGCAACTATTCATTAATAATTCATTATTAACATAATGGATATAAAATTAATATAATGAATACAAAAATAACATCAATAATTCAGTATTAATATAACGAATATAAATATTCATTAATAATTAATCATTGGGATATGGAATGTACAAAGCATGATTAAAGGAAAATTGGAAGTCATCAAAATGAAATGGAACACATAAAAATTGGTATCATAGGAATCGCAGTTTTTTGAAGTGGAAAGGGATTGCCATTTTGAATTGAACAATGATATGGCTTACTATACCAGAAATGAAAAATTGAAGAGGAATGGCATCACATTCACCATCAAAGAGAGCATTTCAAGATCCATTTTGAATTATAATGTCATTTGTGATAAGATGATATCTATATATACATGGAAGAACAGTTAATACAACTACTACACATATTTATGCACCAACCAGTGAAGCAAATAACAAAGAAAATGAAAAATTCTACTACTTCTTCAATCTGAAATTGATCAAACAGATAAGCAAAATTCATTGATAATTTCTGGTGACTGGAATGCAAAAATTGGAAACAATGAGGAAGGATCCGTAGTTGGAAAATGTGGCCTTGTGATAGAAATGATGCTTAAGAACATATGATATAATTTTGTAAGAATAATAAGTTATTCATTGCAAATACTTTTGGAGAACAATATAATTGGTGATTATATATGTGAATCTTGCCAGATGGAATACACAGAAGTCAAACAGGCTACAATATCATCTGCCAAGGGGCAGACTGTAGAACAGACCATATCAACTGTCCATATGAAACTTCAGGCTAATGATGAAGAAAATAACAAGTAGAGACTAAAAATATGACCTTGAGTTTATCCCGTTTTAGTTTAAAGGTCATTTCAAGAATAGATTGAACACATAAAACACTTATGACCAAAGACAAATGAAACTCTTCATATATGACAATATCAAAAGGTCATTTAAAAGATAAGAAAGAAAAAAAAGACCAAAATAGATGTTAGAAAAGACTCTGAAACTAACAAGAGCAATCCTCATCCTTACCTTTTTTTTTTTTTTTTTTTTTCCAGCTTTTGTCATCTTAGTCTCCAATTACTAATTGTCTGTAGCCAGAAACCCTGGAATTATTCCTGCAGCCTACCATTTCTTTCTTTTCTTTTTTGTCAGGAAGTGGGCACAATGGGTTGAACATTGAGCTTCTACTTTCAAAGTTGCTAGTTCAACCCATTAGCCACCTTACAAAATGATGCTGTCTACTCCCATAAAGTTTTAAAGCCTTGGAAACCTTGTGAAAGAATCAATTCAAAGACAGTGAGTTTGGGTTTGTGTTTTGAAGTTAATACTCTAGTAAAAGGATCATATTGAAATTTTGAGTAGGTTGGATCTTATATCTAACCATGCTCAAGTTGTCTAAAAGGTGTTATTAATAAAGAGTTCATTTGGAAAATTGTTGGAAGATTTTTAAATAGAGAGGTAGGGGAAAATCTACTGTGTGTATTTAATGTGGTATTCAGGCTTTGTAGAGTTTGGAAACATGATAAGTGAAAGCAGTCAATGACAAAAGATTACATACAATACAATTCCACTTGTATAAAAGGAAATCTAATACAGAAAGAAGTTAGTTTAGTGGTCACTTGGGCTAAAGAAAGAACCCTGGTGGCACAGTGTGTTAAACATTTGTCTGTTACCTACAAGTTAGTGCTTAAAATCCACTAGTCTCTCTGCAGGAGAAAAATGAAACTGTCTGCTCCCACAAGATTTATAGTCTTGGCAATTTTATGAAAAAATTGTATTCTGGCCTTTAGGGTTGATACAGTCACTACTGACTCGACAGACTGGGTCTTAGGTTGTTGTTGTTGTTGTTAAGTGCCATCGAGTCGGTTCTGACCCATAGCGACCCTGTACAGGGTTTCCGAGAGTGTAAATCTTTACAGGAGTAGAAAGCCTCATCTTTCTCCCGCGGAGCGGCTGGTAGTTTCGAACCGCTGACCTTAAGGTTGGCAGACCGATTCGTAACTGCTTTATGAAGACAGGAAAGAGATAGTTAAAGGCAGTGAGATTTCTTCTCTATGTAATGAAAAGATTCTAAAATTGACTGGGATGATGGTCGCATGTATCTGGGAATATACTAAAAGTCATTGAACTGCATACTTCAAATAGACTGATTGTATAGCTTGTAAATTATATCAATATTGTTATTTTTTAAAGAATTAAAATATGTAAGAAATAGTAGAAGAATAAATTTGTGCCATGTAAGAAATTCTAAGAATATGAAGAAAATACAGCTAGTGGATCACTACGTCCATTTTGTTGTTTTCCTGAGCACACATGTAAATAGTTCTCATCTCTCCCACAGTAAGAAGATCTCTAATAATTGATTTATAATCTCAGGGATGCGAGTGGACAGAGAAAACACAGTGGCTTAGAGACATTTACAAACATAAGCCTCCATACTATTTTTTATTTCTTACTGAATCACTTTAGATGATCTCTCCAGGGTGACGTTTGAAAACTTGTGTTGGTTGTACAACTACAAACTTTGCCTCTCATACTTGGACATGTTGTCAGGAGGGAGCAGTCGCTGGAGAAGGATATCATGTTTGGTAAGGTGGAAGGTCAGAGAAAAAGAGGAAGACTTCCAATGAGATGGATTGGCCAAGTGGCAACATCGATGGACTCAAGCGTGGCAACAGTAGTGAGGTTGGCCCAGGATCACGCAGAGTTTTGTTCTGCTGTGCATAATGTTGCTAGGGGTCGGTATGACTCGATGGCACCTAACAACAACAGATTTCCTGTCTCACCGCTTGGAGGAGGGGCATCTAACCAGAAACACATACACTGGATTATTGAATGGAATAAACTTTGTTTAACTCATCCAGAGTGCAAAATTCAGTGGGTAGCATTATTTTCATAAGTTCATATTGTAATAAGATTTCATATATTTTTTCTATACCTTGTATCACAATAACATCTAAAGTATTATTTTTTTTTTCCCTTCAAACCCTATAATGTTACATAGAAAGGACAGAAATTATTTGGTGAAGTTTTGTGGTTTCTGGCTCTTAAAATGGATTTTTATAAAACAATATTGAATTTTATCACTATAGAAAATTACTCTGTATTTCCATGAAAATGAAACAAAGTATTTTATTTGAGATATCTTTTTATTGTCTATTTGACAATATGTTTTAAGAAGCTATTGGCATTTATCCCCCTACAAATTAACAGCTAATAATAATTAATTTTGCTGTCGTTAAATGCCGTGGAGTCAGTTTCGACTCATAGTAATCCTATATAGATTTTCCGAGGAACAGCTGGTGAGTTTGAACTGCTGACCTTGAGGTTCAAACTGACATTGAAGTCCAGCTCATTAACCCGCAGTGCCACCTCAATTATAGATGTGTTCTGCTGTGCATAAGATCTCTATGAGTCGGTACCGACTTGATAGCACCTAACAACAACACCATTTCTTATTTAAAATGAATTTAAAAGGTAGCAATTGAAGCTTTGCATTTTGTAATCTTGTTCTGTGTTTCATGTGTATTGACTTTATTCATAGAAACCTCATTAAAGGCTAGATGTTGCTTACGTTCTATTCATTTGTCCTCCATGTTAATATTTCAAATTTGTTTGTTTTTTAAAATGTATAAACCATTGCTTTCCTGGTTACTAAATGCCAGCTGGTCTGTCAGCTACCATTGTTTTCCAGGTGTCTGCAATGATATCCCATAGCTTCAGACTGGCTGATAATGTCCTTCAAACAGTCTGTTTGACTTCCTTGTTTCATTTCCTCAATTAGTTTTCTATAGGTACTTAGAATATTGGTTCTCAAATACATTCTACTTCTCTATTATAAAAGAGTTAATATCCAAATTATGTATACTTGTTTAAAAAAAAAAAAGGAGGGATTCAGTAGCTATAATATGAGAGAGCTTCTAAAAGTTTGTTGAAAAATGGAATAAAAAGATAATTGAATTTTTCCATGAACTTCTTGAAGCTCCCCTTATAGTCTCCAATATTTTGGTTAATTACCCCTATCAGTAAATTATTTATTTTTTTAGTACTAAATTCAAATATATGCTTACTTATTTATGTAATTTATACATTCATGTATATAAACATTGTACAGCATGAAAAGAATTAAATGAAGAGAAAATACTTGATAATAAAAAAGCTATTTCAAGGTATGTTCATTTTATAATTTAATGTTTGGAATTTCATACATTTCACAATTTCTATCAATTAAGGAAAACTATATTGTAATTATCTGGTAAATTACCATATAACTAAACCAGTCAGTTATTTTTAAAATAATAAAAAATGATGACATTATAATATTAATAAATAACTCAAACAAATAAAAATGTTGAATTGATAAACTTATAACAATGGTAGAAACATTTGTATCCAATTGTATTTTTTTAACATATGGAAATTATTGCTTCCTCTTTAAATTTATAAAGCAATGAAGAAATGGGCCAAAGAGTTATTTCTAAAAATTTTTGACATATTTCTTCTGATCCAGAATTTCCTTAGAACAATGGCTTTCTCAGTCATTATTAAAATGACAAATTTTACATTGAAGACAAATATTGAGGCTGTTTTGGTATAATTTTGTAAATAAGGAGTTCAACAAGTATATGTGAATTAATAAATGAAACCATTGCCATGATTTTTCTCTAAAATTTTTGTTGCTTTCATTCATTCATGTATTTATTCATTGACTCATCAACTCAATTTAAATTGCTTACTTGATTCAATTTATTCATAGATCAAAGTACACATCATATGCTCAAATAGTAATAATTTTTCTCAAGTAATTGTCCTTCAAAATGTCTTTTTAAAGAATAATAATTGAATTTAGTGTAATCCCATTTTTAATAAAAATGGTATGTAATTTTGTAAAATGCAAACTGTTATTAAAATCTTAGTTTAAACTTACATTAAATAGTTTCTTGGTATGTGGGATATACATCTGAATGTACAAACTATACATTTTACAAGTTTCATTTATCTAGTTTCTTCTGTTGTTGTTAAGTGCAAACAAGTCAGATCCAACGCATAGCAACTCTATATATTTCCTGTAGGTTTCCAGTGAGAGGTTGGTGAGCTTGAACTGCCAATCTTTTGATTCAAATCCATCTTTCAGTTCAATACCTAACCTACAGCATCACACCAGGATGTCAGTTTCTTCCAGACCTCACTAAATATTGCAGATATATTTGTCTAGAATTTTAAGAGGAAATAAAATGATTAAAATCAAATTCTTTTCTCATTATTTTTATATACTCCATATTGGTATAGGTTTCATATAACCTGCGATAAAATTTATTAATTTTATTGCTTTATGAATTTGTAATTTAACATCTATTAAAGAAAAATTTTAGTATGTGCAAATCTTGTTCTCAATATACTAATACAGAGATCTAGACAAGTCAGCACTATAAGTGCCTTCATTCCTTTATCATCATTGTAGATATGACTGGCTGTGTGCCGTGGAGTCGGTTTCGGCTCATAGCAACCCTGTACAGGGTTGGACATAAATTCCATTCTATATAGAATAACTACTTTTTCTGCTCTTTACCCATGTTATTAAGTAGAATCCATTTTTCTTTTCCTGACTTATGTTACTTTCCTATGGAAAAGGAGTTTTATATGTCTCCCTGCCGTTTTGTCAGAGACAGAAGTATTCACCCTTTCAGATGTCACTGAATTCAATCTGGTCTCTATATTGCAATAGCAAATATCACTCCTAACCCATGTATAACAATCCAAGCTTCCTATACTTTGTTAGTTAGGAGTAACTGGATTTATGACCAGTTACCAGTAGTCATTGAGTGGACTGCAACTCATGGTTATCCCATGTGTGTCATAGTACACATGTGTGCCATAGAATCTTTAAAGGCTCATTTTGGGGAAATATTCTACCAGGCTTTTATGTCAAGGTGCAAATGGGTGGATATGAACCTTCACCTTTAAAAAAAGGAAAAAAAAAACAAAAACAAAAAAGCTTTTTGCAGTGATTTGGGTGAAGTTTGCAGAACAGATCATCAGTTTTACATTCAGCAATATGTATACAGTATGTCTTAACTCACTGACTGCAATCCTCTCACTACAACATCACTTATTCCACTTCCTCTCATGTTTTCTGTTTTCACTCCTTCTTCTTTTCTAAGTCCCCTGAAATTTGTCTTTGGGTAAATGTGGCCCTTTTGACTTCAAATGGTTGATTATTGTAAGGTAATTGTACCTCACTATTGTCATTTTTCCCTTTATAGACCTATGTATTATTGAGTTGAAAATTGAGCCAGGAAGGTGACCTGAAGGATGACTATGGGGATGTCTTAGGGTTCCACAGTCTTTATCTGACCAGTAAGTCTGGTATTTTTGATGATTTTGAGTTGTGTTCCACTTTTTTCCTCCCACTCTGTCCAGGACAGCTTCTTAATGCAATCCCTTTCAGAGCATTTAGTATTGGTAACCAGGTACCCAACCAGTTTTCAGTTTAAAAGTTGTTTAAGGAGATTGATGTTTAAGGGTTTTCATAGGTTAGCAGTTGAATTACTTAACAGTTTGCCCCATTACAGACATGAAGAGTTAGGATACATAGTACCATATGTTAAGTATCATTTAGGACTGCAAGGAAAATGGAATATTCGCCTAATCAAACTTCAAACACTTGTCACTATGTGAAGTCAGAAACATTAATAAACAGAAAACAGTTATTGTTAGGTGCCCCGTAGAGTTGTTTCTGAATCATAGTGACATGGTATAGGGTTTCTGAGGAGCAAAGGGTGAATTTGAACCACCAAACTTGTGGTTAACAGTGCAGTACACAGTAAAAATGGCTTTCTACAGTAAATAAGCTTGCATTTCTATTCCCATTTAGAAAGAAACATACCTAAGGCACTTGTGGCTAGAAAACTTTTAGGTTTCTGTGTAGTCAATCCAAGATGTTTATACATATATCAAATCTGCTGCACAGGAACTTTTTAAAGTATTGAAGAGCAGAGATGTCAGCTTGAG
>NW_006408537.1:16800310-16801530 GCF_000296735.1 Chrysochloris asiatica | reverse complement strand
TTAGGAAAATATCACATTTATCTGTGGATTTTCAAAGGCTCCAGTGTATTAATTTAATATATATACCTGAATATTAAGATGAAAGCAATTTTCCATTAACTGCCAGTGGCCTCATTTGTTACACTCAGCCCTCAAACCTCTGACTAGTCTTACACGGTCTGCAACAGTGCTCCAATTTAGTAAACCTCTTGTGTAGTTAGAATTTCTAAAGAATGTTGTGTGATAGGGAGAGTCTCATCAGACATAAAAGGTCATGATTTACATTGAAATTTCTCTAATACTAAAAGATATAGGAAAGCCAAACATCTTTTTAAAGGAATGATAGGTGGTTTTGTTCCAAGTTTTTTGTAGGATGGAAGAAGTAGAAAAATAAATAAATAAAAGACAGTAAAGAGTACTGTTTTTTTAAAAAAGTAAATAACAACATAAATCAGCATTTTTCCCCCTTAAACTAAGGAAATAAGAAAAGTGAAAGTGGTTTTATCTTCTAAAACAGTCTTTAAGTGAAGTCCGCTTACCTTCACAATAAGAAAACTTTGTGTCTCTAGGGGGGGAAAAGTAGAACTCTTACCACTGCATAAAATACTGATAGTCTGAGAAAAACAAATGAATAAATATTAACACAAGGGAAACCTGATGACAGGAAGAAATCACACACATTTCCCTTTTAACGAACTTCAAATTGTAATAATTTAGATGATCTGAATTTTGATATTTAGATCTATTTTTTCTTCCTTTAATCACCTTGAAAATATGTGTGTATTTATATCTGTCTTGTGTTTCAAGTAGCTTTTCACTGCCTCTTTCCCTACTAAATTGTAAACATCATTTTGAAAGGGATTGCTTCTTTTTCATGCCTGAGTCCCCCAAATACCTTACATTGTACTGAAGAGCATTATTGTCTTTTTATATCTCTTTCCAGTCCTCAGATCTTTAAAATTGAATTGAAAATTCTTGAAATGTTTCACGTTATCATCGTTGTTCTGTTTTTGTTTTTTTTTAAATGTATTGTTTTTGTTTTTTATGCCATCACCAATTTACATTCTGTTTTGTTTTTCATTCACTATGGAGAACTGTATTAAGTTACTAATTGATTACTCTAGCTATACCTCATTTTAGTAATTTCTAAGGTGAGTAGCGTAGTGGTTACGAATCGGGCTGCGAACCTTAAGGTCAGCGGTTCGAAACTACCAGCCGCTCCGCGGGAGAAAGATGAGGCT
>NW_006408537.1:16795222-16799660 GCF_000296735.1 Chrysochloris asiatica | reverse complement strand
TACAGGGTCGCTATGGGTCGGAAACGACTCGATGGCACATAACAACAACAACAATGTATCTATATTAACTTGAAATCTAGAAAGCTCATCTTCCACACTATATCAGATATTATCCTGTTGTGATTCATGGCTAAATTTGAGAAGTAGATCACTAGTTCTTTCTTCTTCATCTGTCTTAGTTTTAAAACTCTGCTAAAGCCTAGTATGGCGCCGTAAAATAAGCTCTCCACCTCAAAGTCAATCTGAATGGCAAGGTAGGCTCTTCAATTTCATCAGCAGCTCTTTGGAAACCCTATACAGATTGGGTATGAGTTGGAAGCCACTCCAAGGCACTTAACAACAACAACAAAGCTTAATTACCACGAGAAACACTGCTAGTATTACAGTTGTTCTATTAAATTTTTTTATGCTTCCAATAGATTAATTTCTTGCTTTTAGAATTAAAATGAGATAGCATCCACAATCATGGCAACACATAATATATCACAGTGCAGTAAAACAAACTCACAGATGGATGGCATTTTAACCCCCTGAATGAAAATAAGAAACATTAACTATTACTTTTATGTTTTTTCACTATAATTATAGCAAAAAATACAGCACATTTCAAACTTTAAAATTTCCAATCTGAATTTTAAATGTTTTAATAAATTATTTAACTTAAATGTAATAAAAGAAGTGTAATTATGAAGTCTATTTCACAAGATAAAAACAAATCCACTGCCATTCTTAATCACAGTGAAGCGATGCAGTTTCTGAGACTGTAAATCTTTACAGGAGCAGACAGTCCTATCTTTATCCTGAAGAGGAGATGGTGGTTTTAACTTCCATCCTAATGGTTTCAGGCCAGTGCTTATTCTATTGTAGGAGCATGGGGCTTTTTCATAGAAAGAAGAACAGTGACTAATACAATTCAATTTACTCAATTTATACTTAGAAACCAGAGGTCTCTGGACATGAACCTACCCTTAAAAAGATTATTTATAATGAAGCAATTTCTATTGGTAGTGGCTGTGTGCCGTGGAGTTGGTTCCGACTCATAGCAACCCTGTACAGCGTTTCCGAGGCTGTAAACCTTTACCGGAGCAGAAAGCCTCATCTTTCTCCCATGAAACAGCTGGTAGTTTCTAACTGCTGACCTTGCGGTTCACAGCCTGATTCGTAACCACTATGCTACCAGAGCTCCTTGTAATTTCTATTATATACTTCAAAATAATTAAAATGAAGCTGAAGTAAAGAAGTACTGAAATTATGTATTACTTATCATTAGATATACAAGATAATTCTATGACAAATGTTTTTAATAGATCTGCCTATGTCCTATTCTTAAGCAATATGACTAATAAGGACAAAAAGTGAGACTATGGTATATATTCTATAATGAATACAGATCATTAATGTGCATACCACAAAATAGCAATTGGACTGTAGGGTGAAGAAGAGATGTACAGGTTGAGTGGACTAATTAGTAAGCTGGAGTGTAGGAGGAACTGGCAGCAATAATGTTCTAGAATAGAGATTTCAATCAATTCAGTATAAATAATGATGACTGTAAAACTGTAAAAAAAAAAAAATAATAACAAGTAAATTTGGGAGAAAAATATCGCAGCAATCTGATTCAATGTTTTTAGTTGCTGTTAACAGATTGACTGCTGAAGGTATAAATCAATTAATACAACTTGTCTCTATCACATAAAGGGCAAACCCTTATGACAAATGAATTGTTATGTTTTACTCAGACTGGATTTTACTGGCTGGGGTTATCTTAGGCTGGGTTCTATCAAGAATCAAAATCAGGAGTCACTGTTTTGATTGAAACTTATTTTTTAAGGCCTCCTAAAGAGACTAAGTCCTGCTTTATAAATAAATGATGCATGTTTATTATACAAATCACCAAATCACACAGGTATTAAACAAGTTATTTACAAAAGGAATTATAACAAATGTATGAATATGTATACTGCTTATAAATTAACTCAGCTATAAAATTTTGCTGTTATTAAAATGACCAGCAGTTTTTCTCTTGTTATCCCATGAAAAGGAGCTGATCATTAAAGACTGCTTGTTCATTTGACATCCTCAAAATATAGCATCCCAATTTCAGAAAACCCATTTAAAAAATAGTTTTATCCATTGGTCTATGATCATTTACAATTACCAACACTACAATTTCCAAGCACTGTGCTAGTGTCTGATAAAATAAGTTTTATTTTCCAATAATAGTTTAGAATTTATTTCTATATGTCAAATAAAACCAAAAATATTTAATATCTTTTATTATGTACAATATGAACTATTTCATTACCATTTTATATTACCTCTTTGACTACTACTGTTACAAAACAATATTTTACACTAAAGTAAAAATAAATGCAAATCCATGAATTAGTGTTTGTATTTATACTTGTATTTATAGAGTTCTACCTGGTGTGGCACTGTGAGTTAAAGTGCCAGACTGCAAAGCCATTTGGACTGTAAGGTCAGTGGTTCAAGCTCACCAGCTGCTCCTTGGAAACCCTATACAGGGTCGCTGTGGGTCGAAACCAACTAGACAGCACTTAACAACAACAACAAGTCTATAAATACAAGCCCCTGATCCTCTTTGGAGTCCTGGTGTGGTGCTATGGATTAATGTGCTGGACTGAAAAATCAGTTTTAACCACAAGGTAGGTGTTCAAACTCACCAGCCACTCCTAGGAAACTTGATGTAGGGTTGCTATGGGTCTGAACTAACTCAATGGTACTTAACAGCAACATAACAACATAATGAATAAGGAAGATCTGAGAAGAATTGATGCATTTGAATTACTGTGTTGGAGAAGAATATTGAATATACCATGGGCTAACAGAAAATAAACAAATCTTGGAACAAGTGCAGTCAGAATGTCTCTTAAAAGTGAGAATGGGGAGACTTAACCTTAGGCAGTTAGGATATGTTATCAGAAGGGACCACTTCTTTGAGAAGGATACCATGCTTGGTAAAGTAGAGGGTCAGCAAAAAAAGAAAAAAGGAAGACCTCAATGAAATGGATTTACAGAGTGACTGCAATAATGGGATCAGACATAGCAAAGAGACTGTGGTAATGGTGCAGGGCTGCACAGAGGTTTGTTTTGTTGTGCATAGAGTCACTATGAGTTAAAACTGACTAAGTAGCATCTAACAACCAACAGCACCACAGAAACATAATCTCATGTTTTCTTATTTTGTACCAGAAATAGAAATTTCCAGAAGAGTCATATTAAAAAAACAAAATAGTGGATTTTCATGTTAACATATGAAGTAAATTTTAAATTAATAAAGCAAAAACTTTTAATGCATTCAGAGTTTTGAAGTATATTGCTCTCATAGCAATTTAAAGATATATTTACATAATTTCAAGATTTCCATGAAGTTTTTGTAAGAACTTTATACATATATTAATATTTTATTTTATAGTACATTTGCATGGTGCTGTTTTACATGCAGATAATTTTATCATTCATTTATTTCACTTGATATTTAAAAGTATTCTACAATTTGAAAGTACGGGCACAATTATCCATATTTTGCAATCAGTTAAGACAACTTGACCAAGGTCATTCAATTACTAAGAGCCAATTAGTGAAAATATCTAATAGGTTATAGGACCAAAACTAATACTAACAGTTTTTAATTTCTAATATGTATTTATTTTCATCAAAGCACTCTGCTATTATAAAAAATGCATCATTTATTCTGCACATAGCATTGTATTAGTACAAGCCAAATATAATCTCAGCATTTTCTCAGAAGATTCAACAAAATATGTTTACCTTTTTTATTTTATGAACTCTAGTAGTTCTTTTTTGTTATTGTTGCTTTGAAGTCTGTTGGTATCTTCCTTCTTTGTTCTATCAAGAATTGGGTGTATCTAAAACCTTTTTTGGAAGAACTATATAATCTCTGTCACTGATTAAACTGAGATGAGCAGATTTAACGTGCTGTTAGGAAGAGAGGACTCTTGTGCTCTGTGTGCTTCTAAAACTTGCTAAAGATGCTTAGAATTTAGAAAATAAATGATTTTTGTTTTAAAAAAATATTATCATTTTCAATACTGGTTTTATGTGATCAAACACTGAAGGTTGCCATAGAGCAGTATTTTCGAAGTGTTCAGTCTCAGAATCTCAAAAATATTCTGGTTATTTGCATTATATCCAGTTATGTGCTGGTAAACATTTAATAACTGTCTCTTTAAGGAGTGGGAGTATAATCCCTGATAGTGTTTGCTATTTTTTGTGGGATAAATTCTTTCATAATTTTCTGTTTCAAATCACCAATATGTGATCACCAAACACACAATTAGAAAGAGGTGTGAACAATCAGGTCTTATAAATCCATGTAAGCCCATTTCAGCATATTGTTAGATATGTCAATATTTATTATGAAGTAAATTGAAACAATCATATATTAAAATAATAA
>NW_006408537.1:16793238-16795074 GCF_000296735.1 Chrysochloris asiatica | reverse complement strand
AAATAAACAAACATTAGAGTGGCTTGGTTTTACAGTTCTGGAAAAATCTTTCCTCTCTGGGTAAAAAAAAAAGACAGCTGAATTCTTATATCTGATAAAACATTCAATGTGCTGCAACATCATATATTAAGTAGTCACTAAAAAACTCCACTATACAGTTGTGAAACAATGACACAAAAAAGACACATAATATTTTAGTAATACCCATGAAAGTAGTGTGATCTTGTAGACTCTCTGTAGGCTATCTACCAGTATTCTTGGATCACACTTAGAGAAATATGTTAAAGGGACCAAAAAGTGATCTATGTAGAATGCATCTAAGTAAGAGTAAATCAGAAATGCATGATTATTATTCTCCAGAAAAATGAAGGAAGACAATAGTCATGAGACTCATTACAAAATAGATTATTAAAAAGTTATAAAATTTGACGTAGCAACCTGCAGTCTTTGAGCAAGGGCCAGAAAATATTAAGATCTCCAAAAAGTTGCTCCTAAAATGTGAGCCTTTTTAAGTGTTGCAATTATTTATGTCTCCCAAATTTGTTGAAAGCATTTTGACAAGTTGTTGTTAGTTGTTAGGTTCCATCTAATTGGTTCCAACTCATAGTGACCCTATGCACAACATAATTATATATCACCTGATCCTATACCATCCTCACAGTTATGCTTGAGCCCATTTTGCTGCCACTGTGTCAATCCATCTTGTTGGTTGTCTTCCTCTTTTTTTGCTGACCCTCCACTTTTCCAAACATGATGTCATTCTCCAGGGACTGGTATCTCCTGACACCATGTTCAAAGTACAAAAGACAAAGTCTCGCCATCCTCACTTCTAAAGAGCATTCTGGGTGTACTTTTCCCAACACAGATTTGTTTGTTCTTCTGGCAGCCCATGATATTTTCAATAATCTTTGCCAAAACCATAACTCAAATAAGTAGATTATTCCATGGTCTTATTTATTCATCTCCTGATTTTTACATGCTAAGAAGAAATTGAAAATACCTATGACTTGGGTCAGGCTCTTCTTAGTCCTCAAATTGGCATCTTTGATCTCTACACTTAAAAGCAGTCTTTTGCAGGAGATTTGCCTGATGCACTATGTACTTTGATTTCTTGACTGCTTTTTCCATAAGCAGTCATTTTGGATTCAAAAAAATTAAATCTTTGACAATTTCCATCTTTTCCCCATTTACTATTGTGGTATTAACTGGTCCAGTTGTAGACATTTTCCTTTTCTTCACATTCAATTCCATACTGAAGCATGTGGTATTTTATTTTCATCTGTAAATATTTTAAGTCTTCTTTGCTTTCAGCAAGCAAGGTTGCTACTGAGTCTTCCATCAATCTAATGTTGCATTCTTTTTCATAAAACCTAGTTTCTCAGATTATTTGCTCAGCATACAGACTGAACAAATGTAATTACAGGATACACCTCTCCTTATTTTAAACTACTGATTATCCACTTGTTCTGTTCTAATGACTGTCTCTTTGTGTTTATAGAGGTTTCTCATGAGCACAGTTAAGTGTATTGGAATACATATTCTTCGTAATGCTATCCATAGCTTGTTATGTTCCACATAGTCAAATGTCTTGCATAATCAATAAAACACAAGTAAACATCTTTCTGGTTTTGCCTGCTTTCAGTCAAGATCCATTTAGTGTTAGCGATAACATTCTTAATTTCTGGTGTCATACTGTGAGTTTAATGCATAGATTACAAGGTCGGTTTAACCCAAAAGGTCAGTGATTCAAGCTCACTAGAGCTTCTGCTCTTCAGAAACTCTATATAGAATAAATACTAATCAAAATGGACTTGACAGCACTTAATAACAACATGT
>NW_006408537.1:16788708-16790073 GCF_000296735.1 Chrysochloris asiatica | reverse complement strand
TTGTCCTCTATTTTTTTTAATCTTTGCTGTTATTGCTGGTATGAGGTGATATCTCATTGTTGTTTTGTTTTGCATTTCTCTAATAGTGGTTCAAGCTCACCAGCTGCAACTCAGAAACCATATCCAGGGTCACACCAGTTGGTTTTTAATATGACAGAAATGATGCTGGAGATCATCTGACAGAATTTTGCAATTCAAATGACTTCTCCATTGCAAATACCTTTTTAAACAACATAAAAGCTGATTATACATATGGACCTCACCAGATGGAATACACAGAAATCAAATTGATTCCATCTATGGAAAGAGAAGGTGGAAAAGCTCCATATCATCAGCCAAAACAAGGGCGGTGGCAGAGCAGATCATCAATTGCTCATATGCAAGTTCAGGCTGAAGTTGAAGAAAATTAAAACAAGTATAAAAGAGCCAAAATATGACCTTTAACATATCCCACCTGAATTTAGATATCATCTCAAGAACAGATTTGATGCATTAACACTAAAATCTGAAGACCAGAGAAGATGTGGGATGACATCAAGAACATCATAGAAGAAGAACACAAAAATCATTAAGAGGTCAAGAAAGTAAGAAAACACCAAAACAGGTGTCAGAAAAGACTATGAAACTTTCTCTCCAGCGTAGAGATGCTTAAGCAAATGGAGGAAATGAGGAAGCAAAAGAACTGGACAGAAAATTTGAAAGAGCAGCTCAGGAAAACAAGGTCAAATATTTTAATGAAATGTGCAAAGATCTGGAATTAGAAAACCAAAAGGGAAGAACATGCTCAGCATTTGTCAAGCTGAGGGAACAGAAGAAAAAATTCAAGACTCTACTTTCAATATTGAAGGAATCTATAGCATGACGTTCTGGGTTAATGTACTGGACTGCAAGGTCAGTTTGAACCACAAGGTCAGTGGTTCAAGCTCAGCAGCTGCTCCTATGAAAACCTATATAGGGTGGCTGAGTCGGAACTGACTGGGTGGCACATAACAACAACAATAATGGGCAAAATATTGAATGATGTGGAAAGTACCAAAATAAGATGGAAGGAATGCACATTGTACCAAAAAGAAATGATAGCTATCCAACCATTTCAAGAGGTAGCATATGATCATGAGCCAATGATACAGAAAGAAGAAATCCAAGATACATTGATGGATTGGCAAAAAACAAGGCATAGAAAATTGATGGAATACAAATTGATATCTTTCGACAAACTGGTGCAGTACTGGAGGCATATATTCATCTATGCCAAGAAACTTGGAAGTCAGCTACTTGGCCAACTGACTGGAAGAGATACATATTTGTGCCTAGTCCAAAGAAAAGTGAACCAACAAATGCAAAAATCACTGGACAATATCATCA
>NW_006408537.1:16767599-16787673 GCF_000296735.1 Chrysochloris asiatica | reverse complement strand
ATACTTCAGACATATGTGGGACCAATCCCTAGAGAAGGATATCATGTTTTGTAAAATAGAGGGTCAGAAAAAAGAGGAAGACCCCCAATGAGAAGGATTCGCAGAGTGGCAGCAGCTATGGGCTCAAACATAGCAATGATTGTGAGGTTGGCACAGGACCGGGCAGTGTTTCATTCTGTTGTGCCCATGGTAGCTATGAGTCGGTATTTGATTGCACCTAACAACAACAGCAACAGCATTCTGCTGTTATCTGACATTGTAATAAGATAAAGAAGAATTAAATTTACTCTTTAATCATCTACATTTCTGCTGAATTTTACTCCTGAGGAAAGATATAAAAGCAGATTTCTAAAAGATTACTGTTGTAGAAAAATTGATCAGAATATGTGATAAAGAAATGATCAAACAGAATGTATAAATAGCACTTACAAGTTTTCTGTTACCTAACCTGATTTATTTACTTATTTATTTATTCATTCATTCATTCATTCATTCATTTATTATCTCTGCTTTTGGTAATCAGCCTCTATTACTTACTCTATACTTTGGCTGTCTGCATGTAGAAATAACTCATAACATAATAAATTTTATAAAGATTATTTTGTTCGTGTTGTTATACAAGTTTATTTTTATTTCAGTTTTCAATGTTGTTACATTTTGTAAAATTTCAAATGGGAAACATCCTGGGGCACCTTGTTAAAGAAATTTAATGAACTTATCACATTGTTCAACTATTTTAGTAAAGATTTGTTTAATGGTATGTGTACTGATACTTGTTTTCAAAGATATAAGTAGTTTTTACATCTTCAGAAAATACTCAAGCTGGTGAAATTTAGGTCTGCAGTTCAAACCCACCTTAGAAGCTGTATACAGGGTCACTCTGCACCTTAGAAACCTTATACAGGGTCACTCTGAGTTATAACCCAATCAACAGCACTTAACTACAGTCTTAAATGGTACACAGTCTTCCAGTTATAACTATACTAGGTTATGGGTACTTCCAATATAATGAAGTATCTCTTCTGACCTATTGATAAAATATTAAAAAGTCCATTCTCAACTTGTCTTACAAATTAGGCACTTAACATCTGTTTTTTTAAAGAAGAAACTAAAGGCTTAAATATAGTAAGATAGTAAGGCATTCTACTAATTAAAAAGAATAAATTTGTGACTATCCTGTTTTTATAATGTTTGGTATCCTTGCCTTCCATGTAGTCATCACCAGTTTGAAGATATTAATAAATGATCCCACAGTAGTGGGATGATATTTATCAGTTCTGAACTCACTTCCACTGGCTTAACAATAAACTCTGGCATTGAGATATGTATCTTTCATCATTAATTATCTTTTAACAATTCCATCTACACTTTGCTCTAATAGCCAATAAGGCCTTCCTCTGTTTCATAATCTCAATGCCGATGAGTCAATGGTAAATATTAAATGTATATTCTGCGCTAGTGGAATATATCCACATTATCTACGGTGATTTTTAATCATATGTATGACTGAAACTACCCTAGAACAAATGGGCAAACATTTTTGGAATTGAATTACATCATAGGTTTTAATACTTGTTTTCTGAATTTGGAAAAGTTACTTTATTTCTTTATACCTTATCTGTTATATAGAGATATAAAAAATCCTTGCCCTCATATAACTTTATAGTGCTCAAAAATAGGTATTATTATTATTATGCTCCTGAAGAACAACATTTCCATCATCATTCTTATGACATGTTTCAGAAGTATTGGCAAATTAATATCACTATTCCGAGTACATTGTCTGCTATATACTATGTTACAAATTAAAAATTAATCTCATATGTTGGATTTACTATATAATTTGTAAGTCTATATTAGGAATAAATAAAATATATACTTTCAAATAACATAACTCAAGACATAAGAAAATTGTAGTTTCCTGAAGACAGAAAACTCTGAGTGAAACAATGAAAACATATTTGTACATTTATAACACATGAATCAAATATATAGATAACATATAGATAATATTGTAGTTTATCATTTAATGTTTATAATAGAAAATTTCAATATTGTGTTACAGTTACATATATTTTTATGAATAGTGCAGGAATATAGGCGTATATTTCACTTTTATTTCCTGTGACTCCCTGTGAGGAAAGAATGAGTCATCTTTTAAACAATTTCAATTAAACTAATGAACCTTTCTCAGGACAATTGGTAAACTGTCATGTGGCTTATTTTAAAATAATCATAATAATGCTCAGAATGTTTTCAAATAACTGTTTTTAAATGACTACATTGTGTTTTTGTTATAATTTAATGGGTTGTTACAAGTGCCTCAAGGATAAGGGATTTATATTGAAAGATTGATTTCTTTCCTTTGAATTGAGGAAAAAAGCCATATGTATAAAAATGTTCATGCGGTTGATGTAGTAGTAAGTTTAAGATGCATAGATTGTAGCACAACATGTAAACTGCTTCAGTAAAATTGAGACTTGGATGAACAGAATATCTTAGTTTATTAAGTTACAAGAAAAATAAACTTTCTCAAATTGCTCTGTGTGTGAAATTGCTTTGTATATGAAGGCAATTTAAGTCAAATTACTGAAATAATGGAATAATTTTTATTTTGATGTAGTTTTTATTTCTCTGAACCAAATAAAACATACCAGATACTGAGTAAACCATAATACTTGATAAGTCCAATACAAGGATGAGTCAAAATGGAATGCTACAAAATCATAGAAAGCTTTATTTAAAAAAATAGAGAGAGAGTGAAATGAGAAGCTTTTGTTTCTTGACCTAGCTTCCTCTAGGTCTATACAATTCTAAAGGTGGTTGTCTATCTCTCTAACCTGAGGAAATCGGTGCTCTTCAATTTACATCACATCAAAATGGCAGTCTTGGCATCCTTTGGGGACACAAATCATGTTCCTTTTCAATGTTCTTTGAGTTTGAGGGCAAAGCAATAAAGTGGAAGGCATAAGGGTTCCCAATGAAATTAACACAAAGCAGCCTTTTCTACCCTTGAATAAACAAGTATATCACAATGATGGGGGAAAAAAATCCTTGGTGCAAATTTCCTGTCCTTTTCTCATCAATGCAGTTTTCAGTTTTGCTTTTTGTTTTAAATCTTCTTCAGAGTTAGCCTTTGTTATCATCCTGTGTACTTCAAGAAAATCTGCCAAGATTATTCCTTTGGAATACAAAACTAAACTACAGTCACAATACTTTTTAAGCTGTTCTCTCTGCACTGAATTCTACTGACCTAGAACAACCCCTTGGAAGCCAATGGCTTGATTGAACCTTACTTTCAAGTTTGTGTTGGTAAATTCAAAACATATTGCTGGTTACAATTTATTTAATGAAACATTCAATGTTATCTTTTATCTTGCTTAAAATACTCATGGAATGATAAGCTCTTAGAGCTAGCTGATCTCTGTGTATGTGTTTGGTACCCATTGAGCCCAAAGCTTTCTGGAACCAAGATGTTCTCTTCTGCCTATAACTGATTGGAATACCTAAAATGGGGCTACAACCTGCCCAGTGAAGGAGGCTTCCTGCGGAGCCTCTGCAATACGTAAGAAATACATAAGAATCCTGAACCGCATCCAGATCTCCAGAGATGGGAAATTCCCACTTGAAAGGACAAGCAGACCAACCTGAAGTGGATAGAAGAACAGAAGATACTTCTTGAAAGAAAGACCTACAGGAAAAATATAAAACAACATAGGCAGACCGACTGTTACTACAAGAACAAGCAACTTGCTTGCCCAGGAAATATCAAGGCAAGTGGTCGGGTCCCCTCAATGCAAACCCCCTTCCAAGACTAAGACTCAATGGGAATACACACTGTGATTGGTGACCACGCTTGACACCAATAAGGGGAAGTGAGGGAAAAACAGCAATGAAGCAGTGAGCTAAGCCCTACAACATTCAATAGACTTCTGTGAACCTGGGTGAAGAAATGGTTGGCCAGCAGTGTGGCAAGACCTGGGGACTCTTGGTCCCAGAGTCAGTGACATAGCCACAGAGGACTAGAGTGGAGAGTGAAGCGTCCAGCTGGTAAGAAGAGAGGGCATATGCATAAGAACACCCACACTTGCAGATAATACCCACTTATCCTGGCTTCAGTGATTGAATGATCAGAGCTCAACCAGAAGTAAAAAGAAGAGGAAAAAAAAAAAAAAAGTATCCTCATACAATCTGATGAACTTGACCTACACCGATGGAAGCAGTAGCTCAAAAGAGGGAACAAGTCCTTACAGCAAGAATCATTCCCATACCCTCCACACACAGAGTAGACAGGGATGGGCAACTTGGACATTGGCTACCCAAAATGGGGGGCCGGGGGCTACAAAGTCAAGAAGTGACTGGCTTACAAGCTTTCAAGAGAGAACCTAGATCCAGAGGGCGTGGAGGAAGGTAGAATCTCCAGTGAGTAATATTCAATCTGACTAGGCAGAGCTGATGCATTGAAATGCAGACGGGTCTCTTGTGATACAATAGTGAATCATTGTTATCAGGACTGATTTTGAGGGTTGGAAATGTAAAGGTAGACATTTTATAGCAAGGAGGGGAGTGATTAACTTTTCAGTCTAGGAGCAGAGGTCCCTAGGACCATCAAGGGAGAAGAGCAGAGAGCGGGACCCTGCCTAGAGAAGCAGTTATGCCTGAAATGGAGCCAGAGATGAAGATGTGGAGCGATGGAGCAGCTAGAGACTTTAGATCCAGAGAGGGAGAGCAACTGTGTGCTGAAGACCTGGGGGGTACAGGGGAAGGATTGCATGGAGGGGATTGTAACCATGGCAATGAGATGATATATGATAGAATGAATGTAAAACTAATGTTCTCCCATGTAAACTATCACATAATTCACAATAAAACATTTAAGAAAAATAAATAAATAAAAATAAAATTTTAAATGGTGAGTTATATGAGATCCCTACTTCAGTAGCTATCACATCAATGAAAATTCTATGGTATTCTTCTACCAGTTCTGGACTTCAGCCTCAGCTTCTTCTTTTGTTAAAGTTCAGTCTTCCCTCTCTCTTGACTCATCTCTGAATTCTTCCTGAACTTACTTAAAACTCATGATAACATCTAAAAACTACTGCTCTACATGGGGCAACATTCCCTTGAACTTATGATTTATGATTCAATGATTTGGCCAGATGTCCACTTGAATTTTGTTAAAATTTTGACATTAGCCCTGGACTCAAAAGACTCCATGGCAAAAATGCACAGGTTGTTGTTTTTTGTTGTTGTTGTTGTTGTTTTTTTTTTTTTCAAAGCATCATAATAAAACAAAATGGAAGAATAGGGAGGCTTTCAGCTTCCATAAAGATTTACAGTCTGGGGAACTCTATACAGGGTTGCTATGAGTTGGAACTGACTTGAAGGTACACAATCACCAATATCACCAGTGAGAGAGACTAGGCATGTGTAAGAATATTACCAAGAGAACTTATTTGTAGCCTTCTCTGATCATAGACACATGTTTAAACATGTTTTGTTGTGATAAACCTATATATGCATGAATTGGAACATTAGTAACAATCTTTTTTTTTTTTTTTTTTTTAACTTACCCTTGTATATACCTTCCTGTATATCAGTAAAAGTTCTTATTTAAGATGATTATCTAGACTTTTCCTACTTATATTCATTTAATAATAAATACTGCCTCAGGATTGTATTCACTGATATTATAAAAGTACTTTTGTTATGTGCCATTGAGTTAGTTCCAACTCATAATAAATCTTTATAGTTTCCTATGCCGTAAATCTTTAAGAAACCTGAAAATTTCATGCTTCTCCCTCAGAGTGCTGATATATTTGAACTGCTGACCTTTTGATTGGTAAACCAATACATAATCCACTATGTCACCAATGCCATTAAAGTAGAATTAAAATGGAAATGTAGAAATGTCACAAATGTTTTTCTAGGTGGAAGAATTTCTCATTTTATTTGGTTGATACTTGATCAGCATCAAAGCTATTGCATTGGTGGTTTTGTGCCATGTAGTCAGTGCCGACTCACAGTGACCCTGTATAGGGTTTTTGAGGCTGTAAATCTTTACAGGAGCAGAAAGCCTCATCTTTCTCCCAAGGAACAGCTGGTAGTTTCAAACTGCTGACTTTAAGGTTAGCAGCCTGACTCATCACTATGCTACCAGAGCTCCATAGCTATATAGAAATTCATTAAGTTATTTTTATATTACTTGGAATTTTTAAGGGAAAAAACATAAAAGGAGGAATTTAAAGAAAATAGCAAAACTGATATTTGGTTACTTGGCTAAGAATGTTTAAAATCTTTTTATTATATGTATTTATAATAATAAATATAATAAACAGTGGTAATCGTATATTAGTTTGATCTGAAAATATTAAATACAGTTTTGTTTCAATATTTATGATTCACTACAGAGTAAGTAATAGCAGAAATAAATTAGCATAAAAGTATATATAAAAAGTCTTCAAAAATAGTATTAGATTATAAACAATACTTGCTACCAACTGAATAATAACAAGAATAAAACAATAACGTTATATTCAAAGAATTGTGCTGATTACAAACCAAAGGAAAAAAAAAGATGATTCCATAATGATACATGTAAATAATCATATAAGTAAATTAGAAGGAACTTTTCCTTACAGAAGATTTCTTATAAATAAACATAAATATTAAGAGAAATAGAAAATTACTGTGATAACATTATAGTAATAATTAAATTGATTGCCTAAGATAGATATTCTAGCCATTAGTAAGCTGAAATGGACTGCTATTGGCCATTTTGGTTCAGATAATCATATGGTTTAATATGCCAGAAGTGACAAACAAAAGATGAATGGTGTTGCATTCATCATCAATAAGAACATTTCAAGATCTGTCTTGAAGTACAATGCTGTTTGTGATAGGATAATATCCATATGACCCTGAGGAAGACATATTACTAAAATGTATGCATCAACCATTCAAGTCAGTGATGATGAAACTGAAGAATTACACCAACTTCTTCAGTCTGAAATTGATCAAGTATGTAAACAAAATGCATTGATGATTACTAGTGATTATTTAAACCTTTCAGTGTCCCCTGTTTAAAATCAGAAAAGGTGAGTTCCATTGTTGTATTCTTTCAACATACTTATACGTTGAGCAAATAGTTTGAGAAGCTAGATTATATGAAGAAAAATGTGGCATCAGGATTGGAGGAAAATTCATTAACCACCTGTGGTATGCAGATGATACAATCTTGCTTGTTGAAAGTGAAGAGGAATTAAAACATATACTGATGACCAAAGTTTTAGTATGTTGTTGTTGTTGTTGTGAAGTGCCGTCGAGTCGGTTCCGACCCATAGCGACCCTGTACAGGGTTTCCAAGGGTGTAAATCTTTACGGGAGTAGAAAGCCTCACCTTTCTCCCGCGGAGCGGCTGGTAGTTTCGAACTGCTGACCTTAAGGTTCGCAGCCCGATTCGTAACCACTACGCTACCAGAGCTCCTTGGGCTATACCTAAACATAAAGGAGCTCTGGTAGCATAGTGGTTATGAATCGGGCTGTGAACCACAAGGTCAGAAGTTCAAAACTACCATCTGTTCTGTGGGAGAAAGATGAGGCTTTCTGATCCCATAAAGATTTACAGCCTCAGAAACCCTGTACAGGGTCATTATGAGTCGGAACTGACTCCACAGCACATAACAACAACAACATAACTAAAAATAAAGAAAATGGAAATCCTAAATAACATCATGATAAATGGAGACGTTTGAAGTTGCTCAGTACTTCATTTGCTTGAATCCACTATCAATGCTCATGGAAGCAGCATTCAAGAAATCAAGGACTTATGGCATTAGGCAAATCTTCTACACGAGATCTCTTTAAATTATTTAAGAGCACATAAGTCAGTTTGAGGATTAAGGTATGCCTGACCTAAGTCATGGTATTTTCAATAGCCTCATATGCATATGAAAGTTGGACAGTAAATAAGGAAGATGATAGAAAAATTGAAGCATTTGAGTTATGGTGTTAAAGAATACTAAAAGAACCATGGACTACCAGATGAATAAACAAATTTTGTGTTTGAAGAAGTACCGCTAGAATGCTCCTTAGAAGCCGGGATATCAGACTTCCTCTCTTATATTCTGGACATATTATCAGGAGGGGCCAGTCACTGGAGATGGCCATCATGCTTGGTAAAGTGGAGGGTCAACAAAAAAGAGGAAGACCCCTAATGAGATGGATTGGCACTGTGGCGGCAGCAATGGGCTCAGGTGTAACAATGCCTGTGAAGTTGGCACAAGACCAGGCAGTATTTCTTTCTGTGGTACACAGAGTTGCTATGAGTCAGGACCTACTTGATAGCACCAAACAACAGTAATCAATAGAATGCAAATTGATGTTATTTCAACAAACTGATGCAGCACCGGAGACACTCACTTATCTATTCCAAGAAATTTGCAAGACACCTACTTCACCAACTGATTGATTGGAAAAGATCTATATTTATGCCGATTACAAATAGAAGTGACCCAATGGAATGCAGCAATCATTGAACATTATTATCACATGAAAGTAAATTTTTGCTTAAGATAATTTAAAAGTGTTTGCAACAATACATCAATAGGGAACTGCCAGAAACTTCAGCTGGTTTCAGAAAAGGATGTGGAATTTAGATATAATTGGTGACATCTGAAGGGTTATTTGTGCTTTGTTGACTTTGCAAGGCTTTTGACTGTGTGCAGCATGACCAACTATGAGTAACACTGCTAAGAATGGGAGCTTCAGAGCTTCTAATTGTGCTTGTGAAGAATTTATACATAGACCATGGACAACCATTCTCTCTTGTACTTGATCCTAGATCCAAACGCAACAAGGGAATAATGCATGGTTTAAGACCAGGCAAAGTGAGTTCCAGGCTTGTATACTTTCACCATACTTAGTTAATCTATATGCTGAGCAAATAATCCAAGAAGCAGGATTATATGAAGAAGAACGTGACCTCAGGTTAGAAGAAGACTCATTAATCACTTGTGACATGCAGATAGCATAACATTGTTTGCTGAAAGCAAAGAAGACTTAAAATCCATACTGATGAAGAGCAAAGGGACAACCTTCAGTATGGATTGCATTTCAATGTAAAGAAAACAACTCGAGGACACTTAACAACAACAATACTTCTTAGTAAATAATCGAGTTTTTGTATATGCAATTCAATACATTTATGATACTACCCTCCATCTCAACTCTTCCATACACAGGCACCCATTGATAGCATTCCTTTTTGTGCTTAATCTTAAAAAAAAAAAAAATCTTTGGAGGCTTTTTCCAGTATCACAGTGGAGACAGGCAAACCAAAAGTGGATAAATGAGCATTCTTTCTCCTTTCACATAATTCTACAAAAAGTCAAATATAACAATTCAAAAGAGAAATTTTGGAACAGATTACAATGGAGTAGATGATAGAAGCATTCTGAAGAAATGATGAGACACTTATTTTCTTTGTGGGCATGATCATGTGTTTATATTTACAGACAAAACTAATTTACATAATTTTATTGAGGGAAGTATTTTATCTCATTCCATAGCATTAAGAACAACACAGAACTTAAAATTAATGTATGCATCACTTAAATTTTTTATCTATAATTTTGTAGTTGAATGTTACAATAAATATGTACATTATCCCTGCTTACGAGAAGCTATCTATTGAGAATCCTTTATATTGTTTAAAGCACAGTGACCTTGGGCATTTTATATTACACTATACTATCTTGGAGATCTGGCAGCTTAATGGTTACGAATCGGGCTGCGAACCACAAGATCAGCAGTTCGAAACTACCAGCTGTTTCACGGGAGAAAGATGAGGCTTTCTGCTCCCTAAAGATTTACAGCCTCGGAAACCCTGTACAGGGTCGCTATGAGTCAGAATCAACTCCACGGCACATAACCACCACCATACTATCTTGGGAGTCCTGGTGTGGCGCTGTAGGTTAATGCGCTGGACTGCAAAGTCGGTTTGAACTGCAAGGTCGGCGGTTCATGTTCCTCGGAAACCCTATATCGGGTCGCTATGGGTCAGAACTGACTTGATGGCACTTAACAACAACAACAGCAATAAATACTCTCTTGGATTTTTTTGGCCTGTTTGTAATTGCATATAAGAAATAAACAAGTATTCTAAATCCAGGGGTGTCAGACATGTCTTCTGGTATCAGTTCTCCAGAGTAGGGGAAACCTGGACTAGTACGTACCTGATGTTTTTCAGTTATATTGTCAACTAAGTCAGCGGAGAAAATTCAAATGTGTTTGCAAGATGTACCTGATTTTAGAGTATTCTGCTTTCATACAAATAAATATATATAGATAAGCTCTTATCTCTTGGTCATAATTTGTTGAAAAAAAAAAGATCACTACATTTGTATATTATTTTTTTTTAAAGTTTACATAAAAGATATCTTGGAAATTTAGTAATAGATCATATTTACTTGAACACAAACATAACTAGTACTTCCAGGATATTTTCATGTATGATGAATATTTAAAGAAAGAAAAAGAAGTAAACAAGGAAAAAAACAAAAAGCCTACTTTCAACCCAAATTTTATGCAGTATTGTTTATATGCCATAATGGTAAGTGATTACATTTTACTGAAGTATTTTCAAATGTGTGCTATTATTTTAAGTTGTCTTTTGGTAATATACATATCCCTTGAAAACTAGTAAAAGCTATGGACTCTTCAAATAAAACAGAATTACCTATATAAATGCATAGATATATGTGTACAATTTAAAATGAGTTCGTCCTTGAATTTTATACATGTATCCATTGACTTTCCTGCTTTCTATGTTATGCCATCTTCTTTGATGAGAATAAAGAGAAAGTGAACAGAAGATATGGAAATAAAAACTGTGAATGTTTGACACTCGCATTTAGAATGCCATAACCACAGAAAATACAAGGATAATGGGACTTGTTGTTAAGTGCTGTCAAGTCAGTTCCAACCCATAGTGACCCTGTATAGGGTTTCCAAGGGGCAGTTCGTGAACTTGAACCACCAACGTTACAGTCTGGCGAATTAGCCCACAGTGCCACACCAGAACTCAGAGACCAATAAAATTGTCTCTCTAATGTGGCGCAGCGGGTTAATGCCCTGGATTGCAAGGTTGAATTGAACTACAAGGTCAGTGGTTCAAGCTCACCAGCTTCTCCTAGGAAACCCTATGTAGAGTCACTGTCAGTCAGAACCAACTCGAAGGCAATTTATATAAAAACAACAAAAATGTAAAATATACATTATACCAGGGAAAGAAAATAACATGGAAAATATCGACAACACATTATTTTAGAAAGAGTGTTATATTCCCTGAATACTTCATTGATATGATAATGTAAAGTCCATCTAAAGACTTAAAACCATATGTCATCGTTGCTAAGTGTTATTGAGTCAGTTCCAACTTATAGCCACCCTGCATAGGGTTTCCAAGGAGCAGCTGGTGGGTTTGAACTGCTGACCTTGTAGTTTGTAGTCTAGTGCTGCTCCTACAGCACTACACCAGGATTCCTAAAACCATATGTTGTTGTTGTTAAGCACCATTGAGTCAGTTTTGACCCATAGCTGTCCTGCATAGGGTTTCCAAGGAGTAGCTGGTGAGCTTGAACTGCCAACCTTGCAGTTCAAACTGACTTTGCAGTATAGTGCATTAACTCACAGAAGTCTAAAAACCATATGGAAACCACTAATTAAAAGGAAAGAATGAAGTTGATTGAAAAATATTCACTAATGCCTAAAAGAATATAGCAAACATGATGGTTACAAAAGATCAAAGAGGAAACTAAATATTATTTATTAATTTTTAATTCACTTTTTGCCAGTGCTATTTATCTGGTATGTATAAATATAAATATGCAAATAATTTACTGCTTTTTCTTTCAGAGAAGTATATTAACAAAATGTTTAGCTCTGTAATTTATACAACTTAAACTGTGACTTTTTTTTCTTCTCACATATTTAAATACATAATTTTTTTCAAATAACTTCCTTATTATATAAAGATCAATTTATTGATCTTCCAAGCTACTTGATGCAGAAAAAAAACAACATAGCTTCCCACTTCTAATATCCAATAGGGAGCACAGTAGCTCTGTAGAATGAACACTGGATCGTGAACCACAATGTCAGCAGTTTGAGCTCACCAGTCCTTCTACTAGAGAAAGAAGAGGATTTCTGCTTCTACAAAGTGTTGCAGCCTTGGAAAAATATATACAGGGTTGCTATGAGTTGGAACCAACTCAACGCTACTTAAAACTGCAATATACAATAAAAATAGCATCTCTATATAATTATATTAATGTACAATTTATAATTGCTTGTTGAATTTATTTTCTTTAAAGAAAGTTTATTAAATGGATTCTAATAAAACGATGAAAGAAACTGAGTTTCAAAATATTAAAGAAAGCAAAACTTGCTTGAATGCCTCTTTACTATTTTTTTTTTTTTTTTACCTATTCATCTACTTTAGCAACCTCTATTTTTTCACTTTCTTCAATGATAGAACCAAATTGACCCTCTCCTGAGGCCATCTAAACTAATTCCTAACGGAATAGCACTCCAATTTTGCCTTATTGTTGGTTAGTTTCCCCTATAAATCAAGAAGAATTGGGCTAATTAGCAGAAAATCACCAAATTCTGATTCATTGACTAATTTACTAAAAGTAAATATGCTGAAAGAAAATTTCCAGAAAAAAAAAAATCATTCGTCAAATGAGATTTACTTAATTTAAGACTTTTCAAAGTTTTTGATTCACCATAGCTGCAGCTGCTCTGCAATAGTCTTTGTAAGAATTTTTAGCCCAGCTGAGTTATCAGATTTTTGTATTTTTCTGTTGGAATGCCCAGGGTTGATAAGTAGAGATTCCCTAAATTTGTTGTTTCTATCATCCTATTCTCTTCTCTCACACCTGTCCTTGAATTGTTTTTGCTTCAACTTCAACCTTTCTTCTATCTCTATACTTCTTTCTGTTTTTGCTTCTGATGACACTAACTCTTCAGATCTGACCACTAATGGCTGCTGGGAAGAAGTGCCCTTCCAGGTCTTGTGAGGAGTTCTGGTGTGGCACTGCAGGACAAGCACTGGACCAAAAAGTTGGTTTGAACCGCAAGGTTACGGTTCAAACTCACTAGCTGCTCCTCGAAAACCCAATATGGGGTAGCTTTGAGTTGGACCTGGCTCCACGGCATTTAACAGCAAACAACTTATCTTGTGAGGAGGTTTTCATTTTGGTCCTCTTTGGAAGTAGTAGTGACATTTAAACCATTAAACCCTCTGAACGTTAGGGAAAGTTTTATAGGCAGTGCTTTAATGAAGAAATATGTTAAGTTGTTTAATATACCCCAAACACCAGCATGATCCTATTGCCTATTAGATAACTTTCTATGGTACGTGGCTGCCTTCTTTCTGATGTTGTTCCACATTTGTCAAGGAAGCATATTTTACTGTTCTTTGGTAGAAAAATAAGAACTTCATATGTCAACATAGAAGTCATTGAAAAGTTATTATTTACTAGACATATAATTACAATAAACATTTCCATATATACATTTTGTTCCATGGGTCATCTACATAAACTAATCATGAATATTACTATATTAACTAAACCTAACAATAACATGAATAAATATAAGTAAAATACTCATCAAATACCTCCTCAGTCAGTATCCTGATAATTATAGGTCTCAATAAAAGTATATTTAGAGTTCTATGACATTAGGCAGCATAGTACCAACATCAAAAATTTTAGTAAGAACAAGATATAAAATTTGAAATAAAAACAAGATGTGACTTTACACTTCCATGACCTTCCCTCACTTGTCTCAGCCATGTGGTTTGTCTAAGAACTTTACTGATAAAGTTATTCATAACAGTGTATTCCTCATTGTTGTTGTTGTTGTTAAGTGCCAGCATGTTGGATCTCACTCATAGTGACCCTGTATAGGGTTTCCAAGGAGCAATTGGTGAGTTTGAACCACCAAATTGTGGCTTTCACCCACCTTGCAGTCTTGCACTTATCCTACAGCATCACACTAGGACTCCACATTCCTCATTAGTCTGTTTTAACTAAAATAACAAAGCCTATTATAAACCATAAGATTCATAAAAGTTTGAAAGGGTTTCTGTTGTTATCGTTTTCTCAATCTTATCCATTTTAGGATATATTTGGAATCCTCAATTTTTCTTCTGTAGAACTCATCCCTTAAAGCAGATTATGCTTTGAACAGTTAAATATGTAATAGTAACAAACCATGAATTTATTCTATAAAAGGTGCAAAATAAGAAATGCCAACCATTCCTTTACAATTCTATCTATTTCTCAGTGGAGTTTGATAATTCCTTATGTTGACAACATACAGTTATGGGGTTGATTAGAGAAGTTAACAGGTTACAATTTGAGGTCAGAAATGCTCAGGTACAGTTGTTTCAGTCAGTTGCTAATAAATGCCCATAGGACACACCACTCCAACATAAACCTCAGCCTGAATGCACTTGGCTTTAGCACCATGGGTTAGCAAATTTAACTTCCGCACTTCAGTACCTGGAGACATTCTACTCTACAAGCAAGGTTTCTGCCCAGTCACTCCACTTTACTTGCACTTTCAGCTAAGAAGTCCACTGCTCTGTCTCATGCTCTGATTCTTGGTTCTGCTGCTGCTGCTGCTGCTCTTCTGTCACTCCTCTGGTATCACAGCTTTTTGTCCCTTGGTCAAAGAGGTTCAATGCACAGGGATCTTAGAGCCTAAATAATGTGCTGTACTCCAGGCTCTTCTTTGATGGTAGTGAGATCCCTCCTCCTGCTTATGAGATGGCTCATTTTAAATCCATGCTAGAGTTTCAAGTTTTTACCATTACAATTAAATCTGCTAATATCCACAACAGAATCATGTCAGTTATCAGTATCTTTATCCACCTTCTTTTACTCAGACCCAGCAGAGCAGCACTGTTATTTGGTGGGGGTGCAGACTATGGCTAGAAGAGACATTAGATAATTAGAAGAGACATTAGGTAATCCCCCCTTGGCTTTTCTAGCCATTGTCTCTTTCATACATGGTGGCTTAATTTTCCCCATATCATTTTAATTGTGCACACCCATGAAAGCTTGTAAGCCAGCCACTTCATGCTTTCATTGCTTCTATTTTTGTTTCCAATTTTTATTATGAACTGAATGATAGTTTACATGGGAAAACATTGTCTTTACACCATTGTTTCATTGCAATGATTACAATCATCTCCTTGCATCATCATTTAACTGTATTTATTTCTCTGTTTTTGGGGGGGGCAGGAGGGGGGATGAACACAAAAACACTCAGAAATATATAATAATTTAAGCAACTAAAGGGCAAACTCTGCAAGCCTGCCTCCTGGCCACCAGCACCCATTCTCTCTCTTTCCATGAGTCCAGAGTCCTCAGCTGTTCCTTCCTCTCCATATCCTCATCTCTTCCTCCACCTCTGGTGTTGCTGCTTCTCTTGATAGGGTCCCACATTACAATCGTGCTCTTCTCCCCTGATGGTCCTAGGGTCCTACATTTCTGGACTGTAAGATTAACTACTCTATTGTTTTTGTTACAAAACTTCTACCTTTACAGTTGTGACAGTTGCAATTAGTCATGGTAACAGTTACTGACTATTGAATCATAAGAATCTTATCCCCATCTATTTTCACCAGACCCGTCTAGATGATATGAAAACTATTTAGTGGGGACTCTACCGTCCCATGCACACTCTTAAACTAAACTACCTCTTGAAAACTTGAAAGCCAGTCACTTCATGCCTCTATTGCCCCCTCGTTTTCAGTAGCCAATGTCTAAGTTGCCCATTCTTATCTACCCTGTATACAGAGGGGATAAGATTTATACTTGATATGAAGACTTCTTCCCTCTCAGTTGGTATTTTGAGCTATTACATCCATAAGTATAGGTCAAGTTCATCAAATTGTAGCAATTTACTCTTGTTTCCTTTATCGATTTTTTAAAATCTTCTTCTAGTCGAGTTCTGAATATCAAGCCATCTACGCTAGGTCAAACGGGTACTATCTGTAAGTTTGTTGATCCCCATTTTTGATAGCCAATTTCTGAATTTCCTATCTTTATAAATTCAGTCCTCTGAGGAAACAAGAATCTTCTGCTCTTGTTGGAACTTTAGGCTTCTGCATTTATAAGTAAAGTCCAGTCTAAAGCAAGACATCTTATTTGTAGGAATTTACATTAACTTACAATATCAAACATCTTTCTTCATTCTTCATTTGGTTGGGTTCTAGGTCAAATAGGTACTAGCTGCAAGCTTGGGAGTTCACAGACTCTTCTCTTCACTTCTGACTAGCTGACCCCTTCATTCACAGTCCTAGCCACAAATGGGCTAGGTGAGTGTCTGTAGATTCAGGAGTCCACACAACCCCCTGAACTTCAGACCAGCCTTCCCTTCGTCTTATCTCTCTCAACTTACTTCTTCATTGCTGCAATCTCCCCAACTACTTACCAAGTGGAATCAGGAGGTCACCAGACAGCATATAAAGCTGTCAACTTGCTTTGAACCCTTCAACTTTTAGTCCTAGAATGGAGTTTTGTCTAATGGACACAGACTTTTCCTGCCTTTGTGCATGCAACATCACACTGTTAGTTTCAAATTCAAAATTCCAGTTATTATTTATTTTTTTTTTCTGCAGATCTTTCTTTCAAAGGTAAATCTATTTTTTCTAAAGTTCTGGGTAGGGTTCAGGTTTCTACCCAAGCCCCTTGTTTTAAATACAGGCTTGAAATAAATAAAGTCTATTCCAGGCAAACAATTATTAACTCCCCTTTTAGCATATTCAGTCAGATATAGGCTGAAAGCAGGCTCTCTGTAATCTTGACATCCAAGTGACTTTTGCACCAGGGAACTCTTGATATGATGCTGAAGGATCAGAATTGGATTTCTGACTACAAGTTCAGCAGTTCCTCAGAATTTCTATACAGGGTCACTGTGAGTTGGAACCAGCTCAACAGTTCTTGACAACAAGCAACAGCTTTTCTCTTCTCATTCACAACACAACATCTCATATATGCCTTCCAGCCATTTCAGTAAACAATTAGCAGAGTAACCATTTAAGAATCGAAACTTTCACTTACCATGTCCTTTCATTCTTTCTCTTATAAAACCCCATAGTTTGATGAGTCTGGAGTCATTGCTATGAACCTCACTTCTGAAACCAATTTGTAACAATATGATGGCACCAAACCATTCTTCCACAACACTCTGCTTCTCTATTGATACTTCACTGCAATGGCCACACAGACCTTGGACTACATACAATTATGGAATTTATCAGGGAAGTTGATAGGCTATAATTTGGGATGAGAAATGTTTAGGGTATAGTTCCATCAGCTCCTAATAAATGCAATAGGATACAACACCCCAACATAAGTTTCAGCCTGAAGGCACTCAGCTGTAGCTCCATGGGTCAGCAAACATAGCTTCCCCACTTAAGTGTTGGAGGCATCTAACTCTACAAGCAAGGGAGTTGTCTAAAGCCATTCAGCTTTATTTGCTTCGTGGACTGAGAAGTCTGCTATGACTCATACTCTGGCTCTTGGTTCTGCTGTTGCTGCTCATCTGCCAGTCACAGCTTTCTGTTCCTGGGTCAAGTAGGTTCAATGCACAGAGATTACAAGGTTGAGTTCCACTCTGGGCTCTTCTTCTTTGATGGTAGTGAGATACTCCCTCCAGCTTCTGAGATGGTTCATTTCAAATCCATGCTAGACTTTTAAGTTTTACAATCACAATTAACTCTGCTAACATCACAGAATCATGTTACTTATTAATATCTTCTCCCACAATATCTTATTCAGACCCAGTAAATCAGAAACATTGTTTGGTGGACGTTACAGTTTATGGCTAGAAGAGACAGTAGATAATTCACTATACCATAAAGGGTCTCTATAAATAGTTGTAGAATAAATGAATGAAAAGGTAGGCTATCTTTTGGTAATGAGCTGTAGTTCAATGGCTCAGGGAAAATACATCATCCCAAGTATCAGTTTTCTCAATTTATGGAAGTCAATTTCTCATGGAGGTTTTCTTTCCTGGAGTTATTCAATGAAGAAACATTAAAACTTTTATTTTAGATTATATATTAACATCATTATTGCACATCATTTTGAAAATTAAGATACTGTTCACTTTGGAGCAAAGAATAGAATTAATTTGCTATCTAGGTCAACATTCAGGGAAGTTTGCTTGAAGTTACTTACAAAAATCATAATTTCCTTATCTTGTATTTCCTTAACAAAGCCAAGCATCATAATCAAATACATAAAGATCTGTAGTTGGAAAAACCAAAAGATGATACAACTTCGTTTTCTGGAAGCAAAGATGACTTAAAATGCTTACTAATGAAGATAAACATCTACAACCTTCTGAATGGAATTTACCTCAGTGTTATTAAAAAAAAAAAAAAAAAAAAGCCTCACAAGTGGACTAATAAGTAACATCATGATAAATGGAGAAAGTAAGAGATTTCATTTTACTTGGATCCACAATCAACACTCATGGAAGCAGCAGTCAAGTATCAAATGACAGCTTGCATTAGACTAATCTGCAAAAGTCATCTTTTAAGTGTTAAACAACAAAGATATCAGTTTGAGGACACAAGTACATCTGATGCAATTCATGACACTTACAATCACTTCACATGCATGAATAAACTGGACAAGAAATAAGCAAGACCATAGAAAAATTGATGCATTTGAATTATGGTATTGGTAAAGAATATTAAAAACCCCACGAACTGATTAAGAACAAGCAGATCTGTGTTGGAAGAAATGTTACTAGAATGTTCCTTAGAAGCCTGGATGGTGAGACTTCATCTCTCATAATTGAACATATTATCAGAAGGGACCAGTCCCTGGAGAAGGGCAACATTCTTAATAAAATAGAGGATCAGCGATGAATAGAAAGACCTCCAATGAGAAGGATTGATACAGTGACAAAAACAATGGCTCAAGCATACCAATAGTAATGATGACAGTTTTTTATTCTGTTGTGCATAGAGTCACTATGAGTCTGAACCACTGAAATGCACCTAACAACAGAGACAGGTAGGAAAGTCTCCTTGGTATAGGTGCAGACAAACAGAGAAGGAGCTTTCCTAAAGCAGCACCAGAGTTTTGGATCTTGTATAAGGTACCAGGCACCAGTATCCCCTGCCCAACTGTAGAGAAATCTGACTGTGGAAATAAAATACTGTGATTTCTGAATCATTTGGACAGATCAATTCCCTATGGACCATTGGACTGATATCAGAAGGCATGGCCACAGCCAAGCCATTAGCTTGGACTGATATCAGAAGGCATGGCCACAGCCAAGCAGATATAGTGACACAGTGGTAAAAAGCCAAGGAGCTGTGTCAGGGAAAAGAGGTGTGATGGAATTTTCATTTTTCACTTTTCATTTTTCACATTTCTTTCCTCCTCTCTCTGGTCGAACCCTCACTGTCCATCCCTGAAACCTTCAGGTGGGTGGCAGTGCACCCCTAAAGGGGTCCGGCATTGTGCCCAGTTTTCTTATGGCACAGGGAGGAAGCTCCTGAGCACCCCATTGGTCCCACAGGCTGTTTCTTATGATGTCTGACTCTGGGACCCATCCCTAAAGTTGACCTGCCTGAAGAGCAAAGGTTACTGGACAGTAGGCTATGGTTTTATTTTTTTGAGTGGTGATTTTTGTCCTTGCATTTATATTATTTCTTTTTTTGGTTCTTTTGGTCTCACTCTTTTCCTAGGGGTGGGAGCTTCTCTCCCTACCTTACTCAAGAAGATACAGCAAATGTGCTCATATAGCCAAAATACAAGCATACCCCATAATATTCCACCATTTGGACAAGAACTAATACCAGCTGCTAGGCAGAGCTAATACCAGCTGCTAGGCATAACACATGAAAAAATGAAGCCTATCTCCAGATCACATCCACCACGAGACACTCAGTAAGCTTAATAACACAGCAACATACATTCATCCTGGTGTGGCACTGTGGGTTAATGCACCAGACTACAAAGCTGTTTGAACT
>NW_006408537.1:16765023-16766079 GCF_000296735.1 Chrysochloris asiatica | reverse complement strand
GCATGCAGAAAAAAGGCAAGGTATAAGATGAAAACACAAAAATCAGCAGGATTTCTCTATAGTAACAATGATAGCACTGAAAATGTCATTAGGAAAACAATACCATTTACTATAGCTACCTAAAGGATGAAATATCTGGGAATAAATGTAACCAGAGAAACAAAGGACCTATACAAAGAAAACTACAAAACACTACTACAAGAAACCAAAAGAAACTTACAGAAATGGAAGACTATACCATACTCCTGGATGGGAAGACTTAACATTGTAAAAATGACAATACTTCCCAGAGCAATTTACTCAAATAAGGCAATCCTAATCTACATACCAATGACATTCTTCAAAGAGATGGAAAAAAACAATTACAAACTTTATATGGAAAGGAAAGAGACCCAGGATAAGTAAAACACTGCTTAAGAAGAAGAACAAGGTCAGAAGACTCTCACTCCCTGATTTCAAAATTTACTACATAGCTACAGTGGTCAAAACAGCCCGTTACTGGTACAATAAAAAGATACATTGATCAATGGAACAGAACTGAAAATCCAGAATTTAACTCATCCACATACATCCAAATGATTTTTGACAAAGTACTTAAGTATGTTTCATAGGTAGGAGATAGTCTCTTTACAGATGGTGCTGGCTGAACTGGAAAGAGATCATGCAAAAGACTGAAACAAGACCATTACCCCATGCCCTATACAAAAACCAACTCAGCATGGATTAAAGACCTAAATGTGAATCCCAGAATAATAAAGGCTATCAATGAAAAAAATAGGGACAAATCTGAGGGCTCTAATACAGGGCATACATAGACTACCAAACATTTTGAAAATTACACAAACAAAAGTAGGCAAAATAGATGATTGGGACATACTGAAAATTTTAAATTTATGGGCATCAAAAGACTACAGCAAACAAGTAAAAAAGTGAGCCCACAGAATGAAAAAAAAAAAAAATCTTTTGCAATGACATACCAGAAAAGGGACTAATTTCTAAATATATAGGAAACTACCACACCTCTACAAGAAAAGAACAAGTGACTCAAAAAATGAG
>NW_006408537.1:16755046-16756523 GCF_000296735.1 Chrysochloris asiatica | reverse complement strand
GGCTTAGCTCGCAGCTTCATTGCTGTTTTTCCCTCACTTCTACTTATCAGTGAAGAACATGGTCACTAATCAGAGCACATGTCTGCTCATGTATTCCCATTGAATTTTAGTCCTTGAAGGGGGTTTGCCCTGAGGGGACCTGACCACTTGCCTTGAAGTCTCCTGGGCAAGCAACTTGCTTGTTCTTGTAGTAGGAAGGTACAGTTTTGACCCAAGCAGCTTATATTTCATTATTTCTAAAAAATAAAATTTCCCACTCTGAAAAATAATTTTCTTTTAAATATTATGGCACTATTTCCTCATAACATGATTAAATTCATAGCTGATCCAAGCAGTTATATAAGTATATGATATCCTTTTACGTAGTAGTTGGGATCCAAAGCAGTTGCTGCCTCATAATGGCTAATGGACTGCCATTTCTCATTGTCTCTGAGCATGAAACTGCCAACTTAACCCTGAGCCAGTTATGTTCTTGAGATGTGAGAGATGAAAACACTGACATTTACGTCCTGTCATTTAGCTCAGGTCTCAGTGACACTGAAACTTCTCTATGTGATATTCTGTTGGAAGTTTTTAACACAGAGCTTCTCAGGATAAGACGTAGCAAAAAAATATGAGGAGAATTGAAGTTTTTTTTCTTTTACAAAGTTCAACATAACTCATATTGATCTGGGGCTAAAATCAATCCTAATATTATTGTTAAATTATTTCCACTAATTTGCTGCTTGACCACGTAGAAGGATTAAATTATTCTTTAATAAAAAGCTATTTCTTAAGGGCAATTGAGAAAACACTCAGCAGTACTATGTCAGTTTTTAAAAAGACAAAAATAAAATGAATATATATATACACATACACACATCTATCTATCTATATCTATATTTATATATAATGTATTTAGTGGTAATTTAAAAATAATCCTTTTCAGTCAGCCTAGCCTAGTTTCCATGGTGTCGACTGGGCAAAGTGACATGCCAATTCAAAATTGACTTAAAAAGGGCTAAATAAAGAAATATTCGAAATGAATAAAGAGAATTGCTTAGTAAATGATAATTGCTAATGACACTGAACAAACAGGTTAATTGATGCTGGGAATTTGAGACATTTTGTATGTCATTTTTCTGATAAAGGTGATAATATCTCTCATTTTTTCCTTAACAGCATTCACTCCTTTACCTTCTGGGAGGCAATTTTCCTTGTCGGAATCTCTTCTTCTGTGCACTGAGCTCATTTTTGTATTAGATACCTCTGAATGAAGACAGGAGGCTGTACCAGACAGTAATGAAGAGATTTAATACTCCTGTAAGGGTGGGGGACATTTGTTGCTCTTATATTGTTTCTAATTTAAGACTATGCTTTTTCTTTCTTTCTTCTTTTATTAAAATAACAAACCAACTAAAACAATCTCAAAAATGTTATACAATTTGAACTCTTCCCACCCACGCACCTACCCCCAAGCTGCTCCTTTTCTAAACTT
>NW_006408537.1:16738357-16754534 GCF_000296735.1 Chrysochloris asiatica | reverse complement strand
GCCCTGTCGATCCAGGTTCCCTCTTGAAAGCTTGTAAGCCAGTCACTTATTACCTTTGTATCCCTCCCCCCATTTTGGGTAGCCAATGTTCAAGTTGCCCATCCCTATACTGGATATATTGCAGCCCCTTTTTAGCTTACCTATTACTCTTAAAGGTTTTGCTCATTCTATTCAATTGCTCATGCCACTAACAGGGAGTCATTGTTGCAGACATAAGTCTCATTTTTAACACTGTATCAATTCACTGATTTTTACCATCCTAATATATATCTTTCCTACTGCCTCCCTTCACCCAGTAAACCTCATACCTCTATGATTGCTATAATATATCTTAAACATAGCTAGTTCCCTTTTCTTGCCAACTCTAGGACAGTCTTTGAAAACAAATCTCCCAAAGTGAGTCAGTTTCCAAAGTCCTTTAGGGTTTGCTTCTGCATTTAAGGAAACACAGGAAATCTATAATCTGGAGTCTGGTTTATAAGACCCTGCATAATTTATTTTCCATCTATATTTCTAAACTTTGGCAACTGCTTCAGATCCCTTGGTTTCTGAATACCTGTTTCCTTTACTAAATCTTATGAAATAAAATGTGCAATTTTCTCCGTTAGTTCTTCCCCATCCTTTTTTTCCTATAATTTCTCCCAGAATCCCATTTTTGAAAAGCTGTTGTTGGGTGATGTCCAGTTGGTTCTGACTCATAGCAAGTCTATGTACAATAGAATGAAACACTGCCCAGTCTTATTCAATCTTCACAATTGCTGTTGCATTTGACTCCATTGCTACTGCTATGTGTCAGTCCTTCTCCTTGCTGGTCTTCCTCCTTTTCACTGGCCCTGCACTTTACCAAGAATAATGTATTTCTCCAGGGACTGGTCCTTCATGATAACAGGTCCAACATATGAGAGATGACGTCTCACCACACTCACTTCCATGGAGCATTCTGGCTATACTTCTTCCAAAACAAATTTGTTTGTTGTCCTGGCAGTTTATGGTACTTTAAATATTCCTCTCCAACACCATGATTCAAATGCAACAGTTCTTCTATGGTCTTCCTTTTTCATTGTCCGACTTTCACATGAATATGAAGTGATTGAAAATACATGGCTAGATTCAGAGATACCTTAAACTCAAAATGCTATTTTTGTTCTTTAATACTAACAATGAATATTAACCATTAATAATTACATTTATTTTTCTATATTTTGATTAAATCTAATTTTTCCTACTAGGCTATGGGGCTATTGTTGTTTTTCAGTGCCATCAAATTGGTTCTGATGCATAGAGACCCAGGATGGGGTTTCCAAGTAGTAGCTTGAGGGTTTGAACTGCTAGCTTTGTGGCTAGCAGTTCAGTGATTATCCTATAATGCCACACCAGGAACCCAGTTATGGAGCTAGGTATAATATTTAATTAATTGTATGGCTCTGTAGGATAAGCACTGAACTACTAACCACAAGGTCAGTGTTTTGAGTACACCAGCTGATCCACAGAAGAAAGATGAGGCTCTCTGCTCCCATAAAGATGTATAACTTGGCACAATCCTATACAGGATAGCTATAAATCAGAAAAGACTCAATGGGTACTTAACAACAACAACAACATACCTTTTATCTGGAATGGATTTTTAGACACTAGAGTTTAGGAGAAGCAAGAAAAATAATTATTATATAAGTGAACCAAAATTTTCAAGTTTGTGTGTGTATATGTATTATACAACTGCAATCAAGATAAATAAAGATATACTATTCTGTACCTAGATTTTCTAGTTAATTTCAATACTCTCACCCACTTTAAATTAAGGAATGGTTTTTAATGATCACTTTAGAAAACCAATCAAGTCTATAGGAAATATTGTTTTTGCCATGTTATATTGTCTTTCCAGGAAATGTTGGTATATTTTAAACATAATTTGTTAAAAAATAATACACATGTGAATTCAAAATTTGCTTTTGGCACATCAAAAGTGTTTTTCTCAAGTCACTTTCCTTCATATAACTTAATTCTTCTTTCAGGAAAGAATTTATTAATTTCTTATATTTTGTGTCAGAGATATTTTAAACATTTACATGAAAACTTTTTTTCAACTTTCTCTTTTGTTTTTATTTCTTAAAAATTTTGACATACAAGGGTAAGTAAAAATATTGCTATTAGGATTACAATGCACAGGTTTATTCAAAACAAAGCATGTATAAATATATTTTTGTGATTAGTTGGCTACAGAAAAATTCTCCCAGTAGTACAATCATTTTGTTTTTTTGTTGTTGTTAAGTGCCATGGAGTCAGCTCAATCATAGCAACCCTATTTACACCAGAAGAAAATACTGCCCTGTCTTGCACCAATCTCAAAAGTATTATGGTTGAGCCCTGTTGTTGAAACCATTATGTCAGTTCATCTCCTTCTATGTCTTCTATTTTTTGGCTGATCCTTCACTTTACTCAGCACACTGTCATTTTTGGTGACTGGTCCCTCCTGGTAACATGTCCAAACTACCATTCTGACTATTAAACAATTCTGGTTTCTACAAGAATCTACTCTTGGTGTTTCCTGTTCAACAAATGTTTGTTGAATCCTTCAATATTGCAAACCAAGGCTTGATTTTTTTCTTTTTTCTTTGAAAGTTCTTTCAGCTTGAGTGTGTTCTTCCCATTTTGTTTTCTAATGCCATGTATTTGCACATCTCATTATAATACTTCAATCTGAATTATCAAGCTACCCTTTGAAATTTTCTGTTGAGCTCTTTTACTTCACTTCTTCTATTTGCTTTAATAACTCTACATTCAAAAGCAAGGTTCAAAGTTTATTTTTTCTGTCTTGCTAATCACTTTTTGATTTCTTCATGTATGATGCCATTCCAGAAATCTTCTACTCGTTGGACCTTAATACTGAGTGCATCAAATCTGTTCTTGGAATGGTTTACAAATTTAGGTGAAATGTATTCAAAATGATATTTTGGCTCTCATGGACATCTTCAATTTTCTTCTGCTTCAACCTGAACTCGAATATAAGCACTTGGTGGTCTGTTCAACAGTTACCCACTGGCCTTTCTTTGGTTTGTGATATTGAGATTCTTCATCACCTTTTCTCACATATATAGTCCATTTGATTCCTGTGTTTTCAAGCTGGTGAGGTCCACATGTACAGTCACTATTTCTGTTGCTGACAAAAGGTATTTTCAAGAAAATCATTAATTGATCTTTCTAAATTTGATCAAGTGATCTATAGTATCATTTCTATCATAAGGCCATATTTACCAACTTCTGATACTTCTTCTTTGTTTCCAACTTTTGCATTTCAATCACTAGTAATAATTGAAGCATGTTTGATTACATATATCACCAATTTAAGATTGAGGAAGTTGATCAACATCAATTTCTTCATATGGTTTAGTGATTAGTGCATACTTTTGAATAATGGTTGTATTAACTGGTCTTTCTTGTAGACTTATAGACATCATCCAATCACAGATAGCATTGTACTTGAAGAAAGATCTTGAAGTGCTCTTTTTGCTAATGAATGTAACACCATTCCTCATGAATTTGCCATTCCCAGCATAGTAAACCATATGATTGTCCAATTCAAAATGGCCAATACCAGACCATTTCACTTAACTAATGCCAAGCATATCGATCTTTATACATTAATTTTCATTTAGACAACTTTCAATTTTCTAGAGTCATACTCCTTATAGACCGTATTCTAAATACTAATGGATATTTGCAACCATTTCTTCTCATTTTTGAGTTATACCACATCCTAAATGTAGGTCCTGAAAGCTTTGCTCCATCCAGATCATTTAAGTTAACTCTACTTTGAGGAAGCAGCTCTTCCACCATCACATGTTGAGTACCTTCCAACTTGTGGGGCTCATCTTCCAGCATTATATAAAATAATGTTTTGCTGATACTCGTGAGGTTTTCAGTTACTAATTCTTCAGAAGAGGACTGCGTCCTTTCTTCATCATCTGTATTATTCTGGAAACTTGGCTGAGATCTTTCCACCATAAGTGTTCATGTTGATATTTTAAATACTTATGACATAACTTTCAGCATCACAGCAGACAACCACAGTATAACAAACAGATAGAAGAAAGATGCTTAGTACATAGGTAGTAACTGGTAGTAACTAGTACTGGTGGTGGTAGTGATGTGCCACGGAGTCGATTCCCATTCATAGCAACCCTGTACAGGGTTTCTAAAGTTGTAAATATTTGCAGAAAACCCCATATTTCTCCTATGGAACAATTGGTAGATTTAAACTGCTGACCTTACAGATAGCAGTCAAACTCATAACCCACTATGCTACCAGATCTCAATAGTATATTATTGTTGTTAAGTGCAATCAAGTCAGTTCTGACTCACAGCGACCCTGTATAGGATTTCTGAGGGTCAGTTGGTGGATTGAACTCCTGACCTTGTGGCTCACAGTCCAGTGTTGATTTTACAGTGCCACACCAGAAGTCCATTAATACATTGCTGTTGCTATTGTTAAGTGCCATCGAGTATGTTCCGACTCATACCAACCCTGTATAGGGTTTCTGAGCAGTGGCTGGTTAGCTTGAACTGTCCACCTTGCGGTCAAAGCCACCTAGTATATTGGTTGTTGGTGGTTATATGCCGTGGAATTGGTTCAGACTCAGAGCTACTCTGTACAGGGTTTCCAAGGCTGTAAACCCTTATGGGAGCAGAAAGCCTCATCTTTCCCCCATGGAACAGCTGGTAGTTCCAAACTGCTGACCGTGAGGTTAGTAGCCCTGTTCATAATCACTACGCTACCAGAGCTCTTACCCTAGGGTGTCTGGGGAAAAAAAAAAATCCAAACAAAACAAAGACCCCAGGACGGATATGCTGGTCCAGTAAAATTAAAGGCAGAGAGGTAACCTCAGAAGACTATGGCAATTGTTTTGGGGATTTCAATGAGTCAATCTTGATAGAATTTCTTGAAGAATACAGGATACTCACAGAGGTTTATTTTGAAGTTTTAAGAAAATTGGAATTGGCACTGGTGAGAAAAAAACAAGGAAAATTACACCAAGGAATTTTATCTTCCATAATGACAATGCTGAATCTTCCAGGGTAGCAAGAGCTTTCATAAAAGAAATTCATTGAAAAACCTATCCCCATTCACCTTATAACCTTTATCTTACCCTTAGAACTAATTTTAGTTCTCAAAACTCAAACTCAAATCACATTAAAAAAAAAAAAAAATGTGTGTCCCTTGAGGATATCAAAACTGATTTTGACATGATGTAAATGGAAGAGCAAAGCATTCTTCAGGGAAGACTAAGAGAGAGATGCAAACAGTGCCCTTCACAAGTGTACAGACCTATATGGAAAATACATCAAGGAACAATAGCTTCAGATTTTGATATTTTGTTTACCCAGTGTTTCTATGATATTGTAGCAATACTTTTTTTACTTACCATCGTATATCTTAAGTCTGTGCCCTTTATAGTGTGTATTGTAGGTAGTTCCAACCTATAACCATATTGTAACTTTTAATTCTGAAAAATTTTTTAGCATACATGTAGCAGAACTATAATGGAATCAAGTATACATGTCTCAACATAACGATTATCCACATTCTGCTAATTTTATTTTATCTGTTCTCCTCCACTTGCCATTTTTATTACTGTGCTATTTTAACATACATATTAACATCATCAAATTTACTTATAAATATGTCAGCACATATATCTACACACACACACACACACACAATCATACACACACAGAAGGAGACTTCAAAAAATTTGTGGACAAATGGAATTAAAAAGATAATAGATGGCAGTGTAGTATGCATATTGGACTGCTAAACACAGGCTGACATTTTAAAACCCATCAGCCAGTCTGTGGGGAAAAAGTGAGATTTTCTGCTCCAGTAAAGGTTTATTACCTTGGAAAATCTATGCAGTGTCACTATGAGTCAGAATAAATTTGCTAACATTGTGTTTTGGATATATATATATGTAGTCTTGGTGTGGTGCTGTAGGAGAGACAATGGATCAAAAGGTTGGTTGAACTGCAGGTTGGTGGTTTAAACCTATTAGCTGCTCCTCAGAAACCCTGTACAGTGGGAGTGGGAATTTTTTTTTCTGCCAAAAGTTATAACATCATCCATAGGCCATATAACATTATCAATTTAAAACTTAAGCTGCTATATTTGGTCAAATATTTAACTAAATCACTATGAGTCAGAATCTACTCCACAGCACTTAACAACAACAACAGCGTGATGCATACAACTGTGATTGCCTTGGCAGGACCAAACCAAGTGATTTCACCAGCTTCATATGGTCCGAGAGGTGAACACTGCCCACCCCTGCTGTATAGGCTTACTATGAGTCGGAATCTACTTGACAGATCTAGCCACAAACAAACATGAAAGCAAGAGGAGTCATGGCATAATTCTGCAGGATAAGCATTGAATTTCTAAATGCAAGGTTGGTGGTTCAAACCCAACAGCAGCTCCCTTGAAACCCTATACATGATCTTGATGAGTTGGAACCTACTTGACAGCACTTAACAACAACAACATGAAAGCAAGGAGGCTGATTTTGTACAATGCATTCAGACCTACAAGATATTTTTCACAATTGTTGCTGCTTTGTGCAATCAAACTTCTGAGAGAGGCTCATGGGTTTAAACTGCTGACCTGAGGGTTAGCAATCCAGTGCTTATCCTGCATTAAATACATTGTTTTATAGTTTAAAACATGTTCTCCTACTGTATTATTAGTAAAAATGCTGGTGTAGCACTGTAGAATAAGCACTGAACTGCAAGGTTGGTTTTAACCACGAGGTCAGCGATTCATACTCACCAGCCTCTCCTCAGAAATCCTATAGAGGGTTGCTATGAGTTAGAACTTTTGAAAAGCACTTAGCAGCAATGACTGTATTATCAGTAAAAATACTCTATTTAACTTTAGAAAAATAAACCAAGAAAAGAAAAATCAACTCCTAACTTTAGATAAGGGTTCAAGGTCAGTGAAGCTAGCTCTGCAATGGGGCTTCAACAATAAATGAAAATATAGAAAAATGCAGGTAGAAGATAATGGGATTATTCCTTGAAGTTGTTTTTTTTTGTTTGTTTGTTTTTGGTTTTGTTTTGGTTTTGAAGCCCCCATAAGAGGAATAAAAATATAGAACGATGAAGAAAACTGGATGTGAAAAGAGATTTGATATAAGGTGAATGTTGCTGTTGTTAAGCGCTGTTGAGTCAGTTCTGACTCATAAAGACCCTATATAGGGTTTCCAAGGAGCAAGTGGCTGGTGAGCTTGAACTGCTGACCTTGCTATTCAAATTTATCTTTCAGTCTAGCACATTAGTCCACAGAACCACACCGGAACTCCATAAGATGAATAGAGCAAATAAATCAGGAAATGTTAAAGGTGAATTGAAAGTGAGGTTTCTGTATAGATACCTGAATGTGCATATGTCTGTGTGTGTGTATTAAGAAGCTAGAATAAGCTGTCTAAAAATATATAGTGTTTAGATTAAAGTTCATTTAATAAAATGCTGAGTATTGTTTCTTTTAATTAAAAATGAATCTTGAAGTATGATTTTAGTAGAACTGCAAACATATATTTCATTCCATGTGACACCTTCTTAAATTAGTTTATTTTTTATGAATATCTCTTTATAAATATATAAGCCACTGGCTTGAGGCAAAGTATAGAACTTCAGACATTAATTTAACCTTGGAATAAGAACAGTTAGGTAAAACTAAAGCGTTTTCTGGTGCAGTGAATGAACTGGTTCAGTGTTTTAACTTGATTGAACAAATTCATCTCTTACAGATGGCAGAACTGAAACTGCTTGAAGTCATTTGGGCTGAGATAGTATTGAGATAGGAAAAATCCTTGAATTTCCATTGTAGAAAATGGACTGTACACAGAAGTAGTTTTTAAAGCAATTTGATGAAAAGACATTTCTCAGCCAAATTCAGAGTCTCTTTCCAAAGTAACTACACAAGACTAGGGTCATGATCTACAGAATCAGTCTATGTCTGTATTAATTTGAACCAGTTAGGTATGCTCTGGAGAATTGGTCTGATTTGTTTATTTGAAAGACAGGAATTGAAGGTAGTAGGCCAAAGATCTTTGTTTCTATTGATGACTTTCATCCTCAGCAGGGACATAGTTCAGATAATTTTATAGAATAAAGGGGCATAATATGGACTCTAAATACTCCCAAAAGAAAGTGCATTTTCTTAATTTTTGATAACCTCCAAGCTGAAAGACTATCCCTAAAACAATCACTAAACTTCTATAATATTTAAAACTTTGATCTTCATATTCATAAGCATGACTTGGGACAAGTATATAAGAAGTTATCATTTTCTTTTATATCCCTATACTTTTATATTTTGCATATTATTCTATTAATTAATATAAAATGAATTGTCATCAAGTAGATTCCAACTCCTGGTAACCCAATGTTTGTTAGAATAGTACTGTGCCCCATAAGGATTTCAATTACTAATTTTCAGATGACGATTGCCAGGACTTTCTTCTGAAATGACTCTGAACAGACTCAAAGTTCCAAGCTTTTCGTGAGCTGCTGTGCACCACCTAGGGACTATGGACTAATGGCCACTCACTCCACTGCCATCGAGTTGATTGCAACTCATAGAGACCCAGTATAGGGTTTCTGAGGTTGTATATATTTGTGGGAGCAGAAAACCCCCTCTTTCTCCTTAGGAACAGCTAGTGGGTTTTAACTATGTAACCTGTGATTAACATTCCAGTGCTTACCCTGTAACACCACCAGTGCAGGCTTTACTTATTCAGCAGTACTAGTATATATATATATATATACAAAGTCACATCAAACCAAGCTAGAAATAACAGGATTACAGAACTCATTCAGGCTTAGAGTAGGGATTCTTCAACCTAATAAGGCTAACAGTGGACAATCCAAAATAATTTCCAATTTTGTTTCCAAAATACTTTATGCAATCCAAAAGGAGCTCCAACTCCATTTCCCAATGCTATAGTCAATGATTTCCAGCCAGCATTGGCAGGCTAATGTACTCTGTAAGCTGCCTTCAAATCAACCCCTAACTCATAATGACCCCATGCACAATGAAATCAGATCATGGTAAACCAGAGAGTTTCACTGTCTGAATTATTTGAAGATACATCAGCTGGAGTTTTCTCCTAGTCCATCTTACTTTGGAAACTGTACTGAAACCTGCTCTACATCACAGCAAAGCACAGGCCTTCACTAACAGATGGGTGGTGGCTATGTTTAACCTAGCATGCAACATTAATAATTATAAATAATTTTATTATTATATAATATAAAAGTGTGATATAATTATAACTAATTCAAAAATAGATGCCTTTACTACACAGATACTATCCTCAGACTTTTCTTTACCCTCCAGAATACTGTTTTCTTCACTATTTCATGAATCTTAAATCTGACTCTTTATTAAATTCTTCTCTTGCTTTAGTAAACTACAGTTTTCAAGAATGTAATAGGATGCTAAGTTCTTAGAACCTGCATACCTGAAGATGTTCTCTAATTCAATCTCAATGAATAGTTATATGGAAATTTTCTGCTTTTAAATATTGAAGACACTTTTACTATCTTTTTCCAAGATTCATTGCAGTTATACAGAAAGTCAAGGTTGATGGCTTTAATATTGGGTATTATGGTTTGATCATTTCAATGTCTATGTATTTTATTCTGATATGTTCAGTTATCTCAAAGATATCATTGTTGTTGCTGTTAGGTGCCGGCAAGTTGGTACCAATTCGTAGCAATGTGATGTACAATAGAATGAAGCACTGGTCCTGCACTAATCTCATAATTTTTGCAACACTTAGGCCCATTTTTGCTTCTACTGTGAAATTCCTCTAAATTTCTGAATGGAGTGTTTAAGAACACTTGCTAGTGCAGTTGCAAAATCAAGTTAGAGACAGTGTTAGCAGTCTCACAACTTACAACAATTAATCCATCTTTTTTTTTTGAAGAATACATCCTCTGCTTCCTTCTAATGAACCTAGTTCTCCAGAGTCCTAAATGTACCTTGTGTGTTTGAGTTCATTGTTTTTCTTAGGTTCTGTCAAGTTGGTTCCAACTCTTAGTGGCTCTATGCACAACACAACTAAACACTGCCTGATCCTGTACCATCCTAATAACTTGTTATATTTAAGCCCATTGTTGCATCCACTATGCCAATCCATCTCATTTGGGGTATTCCTCTTCTACCCTGATCCTCTACCTTGCAAAAATGATGTCCTTATCCAGGTACAGATACCTCCCAACAACCTGTCTAAAGTTTGAGTGATGAAATCTCACTATCCTTATATCTAAAGAGAATTCTGGCGGTACTTCTTCCAAGATAAGTTTATCTGCTTCTGGCAGTCCATGGTATTTTCAGTATTCTTCATTAATACCATAATTCAAATGCAACAATTCTTCTCCAGGTTTCCTTATTCATTGTATAGCTTTCACATGCATATGGAAATACCATTGCTTGGGTAAAATGCACTATTGTCCACTAAGTGATATATTTGCTCCTTATCACTTTAAAAACCTATTTTATTTATTTATTTATTTTTGGCAGCAGCAGAATTGTATTCCCAATGAAATACAATGTTGATTTCTTGACTATTGCTTTCATTAATTATGAACCAAAGTAAAATAAAATCCTTGACAATTTGAATCTTTTCTTTGTTTATCATGATATTTTTTATTGATTCATTTGTGAGGATTTTTGTATTCTTTACTGCATTGTAGTCCATATGAAGCCTGTATCATTTGATCTGCCTTGGCAAGTGCTTCATGTCCTCTTAACTTTTAGAAAGTAAGATTGTGTCATCCACATATGGAAGGTTGTTAAGGAGTCTTTCTTCAGTCCTGAGGTCATCTCCTTCTTCATATAATCTACCTTCTCAGATTAATAGCTCATCATACAGATTTAACAAGTAGAGTGAAAATCATGTATTATTACCTCACACATTCTCTGATTTTGAACCATTTAGTATTCCCTTGTCTTTTTGAACCACTGCTTTGTTCTGCGAACAGATTCCTCATAAGCACAATTAAGTGTTCTGGGATTACCATTCTTCAAAATGCTAACCATACTTTGCATGATCCACACAGTCAAATATCTCTTCATAGCCAATAAAACATGAATAAGCATCTTTCTGGTATTCTCTGCTTTCAGCCAAGATCCATTTGATATCAGTAATGACATCCCTCATTCCACATTCTCTTCAGAACCCAGCTTGAATTTGTGACAGCTTCAACAATTTTTTAAATTATTTTCATCAAAATTGTACTTGCAAGATAGTGGACTAGGCAGAAAGACTGTGTAGACCTTCTGCAGCAAGAAGAGAAAAACTGGACAAAACAGATTTTGAACTTTAAAAATTTTTTTCAAAACAGATTTTGAACTCTGAGATTCAAATGAGGGGATAGAGAAGTGGATCAAGTGCTAACTGGGAGAGAGAGTTAGACAAACTTGGCAAGAAAGGATATGACTGCTGAGATGTGGCTACTGATGGGACCTGCTACAGCCATCTTGAAAGTCTATGAGTGGCTTCTGAGACAAGAAAACATACCTCTAGGTCACAAAAACAAAGGTGCATTTTTTTTTCTCCCTCTGGTTCCTTACACACCCTGGTGACCAGAGGCAAGGCCAGCCTCCACCAGCGCACACTCCTAATTTAGCTTCTGCTTCCCAGGAGGTCAGAGCTGCTTGAAAGTTTAAGCCCCATTGAAGGGGAAAGGAGCCAACTACAGTAATACCAATTAGGTACAACCTCCTCCAAATTTGAAAAACTGGCCTTGGCCAGCCCTGAAATAGTGAAGAAACAGCTGAACAGATACATGTAGGAGAGGAGAGGAACTTCTTGTCTTTGCCAGCCAGGTTCATCAGGACCATCTTTAATTTTCATGGGAGGCAGTCAAGGCAAGAAGTAAAGGCACAGGGACTTACCACATATTAGTGGAGATAGAGCGGCACTCAGTTCTTTATTTTGTTTTTGTTCTTTTTCCGCATTATTATTTCATTTGATATTTTCACTGTTATATGCCAGTTTTGTTCGTTTGATTTTTTTTTCTCATTGTGAGTGCATTTTCCCTTCTTGCTTTACCCAGAATGATACAACAACTGTAGTCATATAGCCCAACAACTAACATCAGCTAAATCCTACATGGACGATGAACAGAGAATGATCCACAAGTTTTTCTCTTGATCACATCAACCATTAGGAAGTTGGTGAGTGCCAAAGAATACAGCCACAAACATTCATCAATGTGATACAAATATAACATCACCTTGAAAGCAACAGATCATTTATGTTCATATGAAAACACAAAACAGAGTATCCCAACAAAAGACCAAGAGGCAGAGTTAGAAAATCTTTTTGAGGAAATAGAGACACTGAAACTACCTGAAAAAAGAATTAATGAGATTGTTATTTAGGTACCGCCAAACAGTTGAAAGAAAAGTTGAGAAAAACAAGGAATAATTCAAAAAAGCACTACTGGAACAATCTAACAAAGAAGTAAAGAATTGCAGACAATACAAAACCTGCAAATAGAAATCCAGATTAATTATAAGATATCAGAAATGGACAATGCACTGAACAGGCAAAGGAGTAGATATGAATCACTGGAAGATAGAATTCATGAGCATGAAGATAAATCTCTCAATATAAGTAAACTAATACAACTATCAGAAAGCATAATGAAAAAATTTGACGAAAACCTAAGATTCATGTGGCACAACTTGGAAAGAAATAACCTATGGTAAGAATTTCAGAATGGGGAAAGACAAAAACAAACAAACAAACAAAAAACACAGAAAGATAGTTGAAGACCTGCTGGAAGAAAATTGCCCTAACATCATGAAAGATGAGAAAATACATATACATGAAGCTGAATGTGTCTCAAACAAGATAGACCCCAAAGAAAATCGCGGAGACATAACATCAATCAAACTGTCCAAAATTAAAGACAGGGAAGGAATTCTGAAGACAGCTCAGTAAAAATGAAATGCTATATACAAAGGCAAACTAATAAGTTTAAGCTTTGATTTTTTTCAGCAGAAATCATGTAGACAAGAAGGTAATGGAGATATATATATAAAACTCTGAAAGAAAAGAAAAGAAAAGAAAAAAAAACACTGCCAGTTAATACCTGGAAAAACTGTTCATGAAATATATATGATGATGAAATTACATCATTTCCAGATAAACAGAAGTCAAAGGGATTTTTACAAACCAAGTCAACTTTACAAAAGTACAAAAAAGAATCCTTTGAACTGAGAAACAACAGAAGACAACAACCAAAGATTAACATGCATGGCAACATTGCCCTAAGTTCAATGCAGACATAGAAGTATACAGAGTAAAACAAAACTACAATACTGAAAAGAGTATATTAGAGATAACAATCTATAATGAAGACAACTACAAAGAAAAAGTGGGAAAGTATACTTACAGAATTCCAACTGGTAAGGAAATCCAGTAGATTTCAAGATAAAAGAGATTGTTTTAAAATGGAGAAGAAATGAATAAATTACAGGGTAACTTCAATGAAATTTAACAGACCTTCACATCAAATCAAGAAAAAGAAAATGCATGAAGATTTTGGAAACACTAAAACTATTAGGCAATAGACAAGACAATACACACACACACACACACACACACACAATTATCTCAGCACAGGAGAATATGTGGAACAAAGAAACTAGAAAAACAAATAAACAAACAAAAATCCACATAGCAAAATGACTACGACCAATTCATACCTATCTATAATTACACCAAACATCAATGGATTAAATGCACCAGACAAGACACAGAGAGTAGTAGAAAGGATATGAAAACATGATTCTTCGATATACTGTCTACAATAGACACACTTTCCATACAAAGACAAGCATACATTACAAATTAAAGGATGTCAAAATGTTATCAAGTTAATGGTAACAAAAAATAAGCAGGAGTGGCAATATTAATCTCAGATGAAGTAGATTTTAAGGCAAAAATCATAAGAGACAAAGAAATACATTTTTGTTGTTGTTGTTAAGTGCAATCAAGTCAGTTCTGATCCATAGGGACCCTGTATAAGGTTTCCAATGACTGTCTGGTGAGCTTGAACCGCTGACATTGCAGTTCAAATAGACTTTACAGTCCAGTTCATTAATTCACAGGGCCACACCAGGACTCCAAAAGAATGTTCAGCAGATGATTAAATGATCAATGGAGCAACAGAAATAACTATAATAAATATCTATACTCCCGAGAAAAGATCATCATAGAATTACAGTCTCATAGAATTAAAGTGAGAAATAGATAAGTCTACAATAATAGTAGGAGATTTTAATACACTGCTTAAAAAAAGGACAGAACCTTGAAGAAACTCAACAAAGACATAGAGAATCTAAGGAACACAATCCAAGAGCACTCAACCCAAAAACAGAACAATAGCACATTCTTTTATAGTGCACATGGCACATTCTCCAAAGTACACCATATGTTAGGCCACAAAACACGTTTTCAAAAGTTTAAAAACATCAAAATTCTACAAACTATCTTCTTAGATTATCATGCTATAATCAACTAGGGGAAAATCAAGGAAACAAAATCAAATACATGGAAATTAAATAACAGCCTGCTTAAAATATATTGGGTAATAGAACAAATTGGAAAAAAAAAATCCTTGAAGAAAATTAGAATGAAAACACAGTATCAAAATCTTCAGGTCACAGAAAAAGCACTCTTTAGAGGGTAATTCATAGCAATAAGGACACATACCAAAAGAAGAAAGAACCAAAATGAATACATTAAAACAACATCACCAAGAATTAGAAAAGACCAACAGAGTAAGCCTACAACTGCCAGAAGAAAAGAAAATAATGAAGATAAGAGTAGAAATAAATGAAATAGAAAATAAAATATGTAGAAAGAATCAACAAGAAAAGAAGTTGATTCACTGAAAGCATTAATAAAACTTTAAAACCACTGACAAATCTAACAAAAGAAAAGAGGGAGAAAATAACAAGCATAATAAATGAAATGAGTGACATCACAACAGAGCGCATGAATATAAAAAGGATAATAATGTAATACCATAAAAGGCTGTGCACCAACATATTTTAAAATCTAGAAGAAATGGATATAACTTCAGAAAATCATGATATACCTACACTAACACAGAGTGAGGTATAGAACTTGAGCAGACATACAACAAAAGAAGAAATTTATCAGGTCATTAAAAAAAACCAACAACAACAAAGAAAAATCAGGCCCTGATGACTTTACTAGCAAATTTTATTAACCATTCAGAAAAAAGCTAACACCAGTTCTACACAAAGTATTACAGAACATACAAAACGGTGGAAAACTTCTGAATATATTGTATGAATCAAGCATGACACTCCCAGTGCCTGCACTATCATCACAATTGCTGCTACAATTGAGTCCATTGCTGCTGTTACTGTGCTGATTCATCTCATTGTGGATCTCCCTCTTTTTCACAGACACTAAGCCAAACATGATATCCTTCTCCAGGTCCTCCTGATAATATATCAAAGTATGAGAGATGAAGTTAGGTCATCTAGTCTTCTAATGGACATTCTAATTGTTCTTCCAACACATATTTGTTTGTTCTTTTGGCAGCCCATGGTACCTTTAATATTCTTCTCCAACACCATAACTCAAATGTATCAATTCTTCTATGGTCTTTCTTATTCATTGTCCAATGTTCACCTGAGTATGCTGCTAGTAGAAATACAATGGCTGAGTTAGGTTCATTTTAGTCTCCAAATTTACGTATTTGCTCTTAAGCACACAAATGATTTGCCAAATGCAGTATGTCATTTGATTTCTTAACTGCTGCGTCCATAAATCTTGATGGTGGATCCATGCAAAATGAAGTCTTTGAGAACTCCAATCTTTTCTCCATTTATCATGATGTTATTTACTTGTCAAGTGGTGAGGATTTTTGTTTACTTTACAATGAGGTGCAACTCATCCTAAAAGCTGTGGGTTTTGTTTTGTTTTTTCCCCTTTTATTGTGTGATAGTTTACATGGGGGAACATTAGCTTTACACTCATTCTATCATACATAGTTTCATTGCCATAGTTACCATCCCATCCATGCATCATCACCAACCAAAGGTTATACCCCGCAGGCGCCCCCTCTCTCC
>NW_006408537.1:16735706-16737203 GCF_000296735.1 Chrysochloris asiatica | reverse complement strand
ATATTTTCTTCCATCCTTTGACTCTCAGTCTGTTTTTGTCTTTCTGTGTAAGGTGTGTCTCTTGTAGGCAGCATATTGATGGATCTTGTTTTCTTATCCATTCTGCCACTCTTTATCTCTTTACTGGTGCATTGAATCCATTGACATTCAATGTAATTATTGATAAGTGTGAATTGATTGCTGTCATTATGATACTTTTTTGGTGGTGTTGTTTGTTCTTTGGTTCTGCTTTCCTTCTTGAATTGGGTTTGTGTTATTTAGTTGATTCTGGTCAGTTTCTTCCTAGTTTCTCTGTTGGCTTGTTCTCTTTGGGGGTTTATTTTTATGATATGTTGTGGAGTGTTGACTTTCTTTGGAGTTACCTTGCAGTCTACTAACTTTTCTCTGCATTTAGGATACTCCAATGCATCCTGTAATTTACCTGGCTTCCCCACTGCCTGGGTTTCTGTTGCTCCGCTTGTCCCTTCTTTGCTTGATCTCTGGGCTCCCTTGTGTTTGTTGATGTAGTCTTGTTCTGTTCTGGATTCTGCTTTCTGATGGCTGTGTTCCAGGTGGTGTAGCTATTCCTGTCAATCTCTGTTTGTCATCTGTTCTTGTTTGTTCTCCGTCCCCAGAACTCCCTTTAGGACGTTTTGAAGTGCTGGGTTGGTTTTGATAAAATCCCTCAGATTCTGTTTAACCTGAAATGTTTTGATTACACCATCATATTTGATTGATAGTTTTGCTGGATAGACGATTCTTGGTTGACAGTTTTTTTCTTGCAGGGTTTTGTATATGTCTCCCCTTTGCATTCTTGTCTGCATGGTTTGTTCTAAGTAGTCAGCACTTAATCTAATTTGCTTGCCTTTATAAGTTATACTTTTCTTCTCCCTGGCTGCTTTTAGTATTCTTTCCTTGTCTTTCATTTTGGAGAGTCTGATTATTATATATCTTGGGGACTTTCTTTTGGGGTCTATCCTCCTGGGGTATGTAGGGCTTCTTGAATGTTTATCTTCTCGTCTTTCAAGATGTTAGGGAAGTTTTCTTCCAGAAGCTCCTCAACTATCTTCTCTGTGGATTTCTTTGATTCTTCTTGTTCCGGAATGTCAATAATTCCTACATTATTCCTCTTCATGTTATCCAACATGAATCTTAGACTCTCTTCGGATTGTTTTATCCTTTTAGCTGCTTGCTCTTCTAGCTTGGCAGTATTGAGAGATTTGTCTTCCAGCTCACTAGTTCTGGCTTCCATCTCTTCTAGTCTGCTCCTCTCACCTTTTAGCCTGTTGTCTATTTCCGATATCTTGTTATTGACCACCTGGACATCTTTTTGCAGGTTTTGAATTGTTTCCAGTGCTGTGTCAATCCTATTAGATTGTTCCTGCAGCACTTTCATTACTTCTTCCTTATTTTCCTCTACCCCTTTTCAGAGTATTTGAATTTGTTTCCATATCAGTCTTCTGAATTCCCTCTCAGGCATATCTAGAACCTGCTCCTCCTCCTCTATGAAGCCTTTGT
>NW_006408537.1:16726736-16735276 GCF_000296735.1 Chrysochloris asiatica | reverse complement strand
CATTCCATTAATGTTCAATTCTTCTGTTCGAACGACTATCTCTTAGTCAATGTACAGATTTTTCCTAAGCATAATTAAGTGTTCTGGAATGATCATTATCTGAAATGTTATACATAACTTGTCAGGATTCACACAGTTGAAAGCTTTGTATAGTCAATCAATCACAGGTAAATGTCTTTTTGGGATTCTCTGATTTCAACAAAGAGTCATCTGACATCAGCAATGATATCACTTATTCCACATCCTTATCTGAATCCAGCTTGAACATCTGGCAGCTCCCTGTCAATATACTGTTGTAGCCATTTTTGAATTATCTTTAGCAATATTCCACTTGCATGTGATATTAATGATATTGTCCTTTGGTTCACCTATATTTTGAATAGACAAAAATATGGATCTCTTTCAATCAATTGGCCTGGTAGCTCTCTTCCAAATTTCTTGGCACAGATGAGTGAGTGCCTCCACGGCAGCATCAGTTTGTTGAAAGATTTCAATTTTTATTCCATCAGTTCCTGAAGCCTAGTTCTTTGCCAATGCCTTCAGTGCACCTTGAATGTCTTTTTTCAGTACCCCTGGGTCTTGATCATATGGTACCTCATTAAAGGTTGAACACTGATCATTTTGTTTTGGCAAAGTGACTCTGTGCATTCCTTCCATCTTCTTTTGATGCTTTCTAATGTTATTTTTGTCTTTTATTTCTTTATTGCTTTTTTAATTAATCTTTGCTTTCCTCCTGTCTTGATGTCATCCCACACCTTTTCTGGTTTTCTGTCTTTATTGTCTAGTGTGTCAAATCTATTCTTGAGATGATCTCTAAATTCAGGGGGATAGGTTCAAGATCATATTTTGGCTCTCATGGACTTGTTTTAATTTTCTTCAGTTTCAGATTGAACTTGCATACAAGCAATTGATGGTCACAGTAACCCTGTATAGGATTTCCAAGGAGCAACTGGTATATTTGAACCACCAACCTTTCAATATTGCAGTTAGCAGTTCAGTGCTTATCTTATAGCATCACACCAGGGCATTTAGCAAATGTTATTAATTATTGCATGATTATACTATAATATGTATTCCTGGTGTGGCGCTGTGGGTTAATGTGCTGGACTGAAAAGTTGTTTGAACACAAGGTCAGTGGTTCAAGCTCACCAGTTACCCCTTGTAAATCCTATACAGTCTCTATAGGTCAGAACCGACTCAACAGCACTTAACAACAACATATTGTAATGTAAACCTTGACAATAATCTTAATCATTGTGCTTTTAATCTTATTTGCTATAATATGATGAAAATGCATCATGTATTTACCTTATACCACTCATTAATATATACTGGAATACATATAAACATACGTATTTTTTCCATTTACCTTTCAAATATCAATGAACATCCATTAGTCTATTGTTTAATAATCATCTAGTTGATTTATCTACCAAAGGAATTGTTCTTTCAGATTTACATTTTAGAAAGGAGAATAGGAAAAAAACATAATTGTGACAATATTATTAACTCATGCTCATGCTTCCATTTTTTTTTTACATTCACTTAATAGAACGTGCCCACCATTGTTCAAAGTATTGGGGTTACAGTGTTAACAAAACACAAAGTGCTTACCCTCGTACAATTTATACATTAATAATTTATACATTAATAATAAGTAAATGTATAACAATAACTCAAATTGTAATTAATTTTACATAGAGGAAAGTAGAATTTATAAGGACACTTATAAGCCATAAGCCATGGTTTTCTATGTTATGTATGGCAGCTTATAAGACTTCACAGATAGGAGACATTGAGTAGAGGTCTGAAAGAAGAAAAGAGATGATTGTGTGGAATTGAGCAGAAAAGCACATTGTAGGTCTAGAGGAAGTACATGTAGAGGTAAATTGGGAGCATCTTGGCATGTTTTAGAAATGGTAAAGAACTGAAATAATGGCCTGGTTAAAGGACTAGCTCAGACACCTAATGTGGCCTGACTATGGAGATCCTTACAGACACTTTAAAAATGTTTTACTATCCTCTGACTGAATGGTAAGACTGAGGGATTTCCAGTAAAGGTATGATACAACTTTTTTTAGAGATCACTCTTTCTCAATGTTGTAGATTTATTAGAGGAGAGTGACCTAGTTGTGAAAAAGGCACAAAGATAAAGTCTCAGTTCAAAGAAAAAGAAAAAGCCTCAAGCCACTCAGAGAAGCTGTAAATGTTCTCACACTCAGAATATAGATAAAATAGAATTTAGGATACATGTAAATGGGCTATTGCATTTTCAGAACCTTCCTCTTTAAAATTCTGAGAGTATAGCCACATGGTGTTCATTTCTCTGTCATAAAGTCCAAATTCTCTTGAGTTCAGGAACTTATAACTATAGGTTCTTGGGATAGGTGTGCTGATTCTTGAAATATAGGAAACAATTTTAAGAATGATGACATTCTATTATGAGGTTGCCTACCTTGTTTATATATGATATATTAAGATTTCTTTATATTATTTTTATTAATTGCATTATAAAATGTAATAATAGAAATGATATTCTACTATCATATGCCTGTCACATTTCACTAAATATAGAAAACATGCATGGACAACAGTAGTTACAATAATAAAATATTTTTATTTAATCCCTTTTCTCTTCACACTTGCTGGGGACAGCATATGCAGACCCTGGGTTGATCAGTGGCAGCCCCATTAAACTGCCTCTGAATATAATCAGTTTAACCCAGATGCTCTCCTTCCTCCTGAAAGTATGTAGGAATGTGATAATTAAGAACAATGTAGCATTTTAGATATACATAAATGAAGCCCGGAGCCTGAAATCTTGCTCACAAACAAAAGTTTGCAAAGTGTACAGAGACAGCTTAGCTCCTTTCAGGAACCTTGCTTTATGTTAAGTATCCTTAAGAAACCACACATCACTGCTCTAGATCATTTAAGCCTAAAAATTAATATATAACAACTTGATTGAACCTTTTTTCTGTAAAAATTAAGAAAAACTATGTTAAGAAAAACTATGAAAATATTTTAAAAGTTGTTCCTGTGAATCATTATGTCCTGTTTTGAATGATTAATCACATTTCAGTTCCGTATCCTGTCTTAATCACATCTCCCTTTGTGAAATTACATCCTCCCTATGTGAATTACATCCTTCCTTTGTAACAAATCCCTCCCTAAAAAAGAAAATAAAAGACTGAGGTAGAGTTAGATCTGTGTGCAATGCTGTGCAATGCTTTGCAATGCTAGGCAATATGTTTGCAGATCTGTCTACCTGCCAGCTTGCATCATATCTATGTGTCTGTCTTTTTTGTATATGTTTTGTCTCTCTCTTTCTCTATCCCTTTCGCCACTAGATCTCCCTTCTTCTTGGCACCCACACTTCCTTGTTGAGGCTGGAACCCGACATAGGACCTCAACACACCTTGTCTCACTATACATTCTTACTCAGTATTTTAAAGGGGGTTTTGCAATACTTCTCTTCATTACTTGTTATTATTTAGGCAATAAATTTAGAATTACATCCTAAAGAGGTACATGCATTACTAGAAAGAATAATCAACTCAGTATTAAGTTTCAGGGATTTGAATGACTTAAAGGAAAGGCATTATATGTGAGTTTGTATGTTTGAATATGTTCATGTGTGTGTATGGAGATGTTAAATTATATTATGTTAACTTTAAATTGATTATGTTTGGTAGTTACATCCTGGTTTCTCATGTTATACAGCTGACTAGGGAAATGAGTACACCTAACAGTACTATGGAACAAAATATATTGTTATGGTTGTTGAGACATATTTTTGAGAGGACAGATATTCATTTAATTTCTTGTGTTCTTTTCTTTTCATGCTACTTATTGCTACAAATAGGCAAGTACAAAGTGAATGGTTAATACTCTTCACTTCATATGTATAATTTATGTAATTAACTGTGGTATTAAATGCATAATAATCATCCTATCCTTCCCTTAGTGCTATTGTCTCTATGTGCATCCACTGATCTCAACAAGACACAAAATTTCAGTATTATGCCCTCAGTATAGATTTACATTAACCTTCCCATTAAAGCCCTATTATCTTTGCAACATAAAGCTGTTCCGACATAGAAAATTCCTCCTTAGAATGCTAATAATTCCACATAGTAATACCTGTTGTTAAAAATAAAAGACAGCAGTATTCGTGTGTTTACTTTGAGAGCAGTAATACATGGGACTGTAGTTTCCAAATGAATTCTCTTTTTTTATGACTACCCATTGCAGCCAATTCTATATCCAGGCCAATTTGCTCATCTGGTTTTAACTTTGTTCAAATAAAGTGAATGGCATGTTTGATTTCCATATGGACTTCATAGCTGTGTCCAGAGAAAGCCTTCAACATCCATATGCTGCAATTCATATAATAAAGTTGACTCTCTTGTAGATAGGCAATGTGATCATATAAGAATGACTTACAAAATGAGAATTATAATAAAACTCATTGAATTACTTATGTGGTAAACACTTTTTTAAGTGTTTTTCAGAAAGAAGGCTCATGTAATCTTTATAGTAACTATAAAGCCAATCCCACTGCCATCAAGTCAATTCTAACTCATAGCCACTTTCTATTGCGTTTACAAGGTTGTACATTTCTAAAGGGGCAGAAAGCCTCATCTTTCTTCTGTGTAGCCATTGGTGGATTAGAACTGCTGAATAGTGCTGCTCCTACAGCACCACCAGGGCTCCTGCTATAATAACTACGTTATTTGTTTGTTAGGAGAGAAGTAATGTTACTATCTCTTTTTTATAGAATAGGAAATGGGAACACAGAGAAGTTAAATATACTATCACAGGTCATAAGACCAATAAATTGCAGAAGTAGGATTTTAAACCAGGCAGTATTTCTAAGATTTAAAAATCCATATCCTTAGCACATTAACCGATAATTCTGTTCATAACCTGCTGTAAAAATAAGGATATAAGCCACCTTGAAAACACTCCTAATTGGAAGAATTTCCATTGTAATCCAAGTTGACATTTTAAATATGTATCAATAGCTCAATTAAAATATGTCTTAAAAATAAAGATTATTTCTCAGTGTTGTTATTTGTTAAATATATAAGATAAATTATTTTCAAAAACAAGATTAACAATCAGATGGTTCAGGTTCAGTACAGTGAATCAATTTATAAAGCTCTTCTACACATAGTCTTCATAACTTCCACAAAAATATCTTTTTTCCTAATAAGTCTGGGTACTGGAAGATGGTGGATGCTGACACAATTATATGATTCAGTTATGAGTGATTATTAACAGGGTTAATTGTGATTGTAAAAACTTGGAACTCTCATGTTGGTATAAAATGAGCCATCTTAGAAGCAGGAACAGGAGATCTTAAAACTATCAATAAAGAATAACAAGGAGTGGAGTGCACCCTTTAGACTCCAAGATCCCTTTGCACAGAACTTCCTATACCCAGGAACAGAAAGCTGCAACACAGCCATGGAAGAGGAATAGTAACAGCAAACCCAAGAGCCAGAGCACCATAAAAAGTAGCAGGCTTCCCAGATTACCAAGCAAGTAAAACTGTCTACTTTTGAGTAGAAGTTGAGTGAAGTACCTCCAGGAATTTAATTAAGGAGCTAGGTTTGTTAGCCCATGGAGCTAGAGCATCAGACTTATACTAGGATTACCAGGATGCTTCCTAAGGATTATTGTTGGAGGAATTCACAATGTTTGGGAATAGTCTAAAATAATTAGATTTTCCTGCATTAGCCTGGCTTCTCACTTACCAGCCATCTTGAATCATGACAAAAGGCAGAAAGAACCATTATTACATATACTGTATAACTTCAATTTTTCTACTTTTAAATATTCTCTTTAAGTTGAAGTGTGTTGGATTCTTGTAGCATATATTGTAGCTCACAAACAGTGGCAAACAAGATTCACACATATCCTTTTAGGAAATGATGTGTAAGAATGACAGAATAAATCTATAAAGCTTGACCAATGGATATAAAAAGAGAACTATAACAAATGGGGTGAAAAAACACATTCTTGATTGGAAAGATGAAATTTAAAAAAACACATCTATTTTTTCCATGGTGAATCATATAAACAACAGAACATTTTTAAAGGATTGTCAATCTGCTTCCAAAATTCATCTGGAAGATGAAAATTTGAAAATATACAAAAGAGTCATGAAAATAAAACAGTTAAGAAATTACTATACCATTTAAATATGGATAAATATATGTATCACGTATAAATATACAATAACTAAAATAGTATCATATGAAGAGAAGGAAAATCAAAGAGACAGAAAGTATAGATAGATAGATTATAGATAAAGATATAGAGATAAATGAAAAGACTTCAAAAATTCATGGAAAATGGAATTAAAAGATAATGCAACTTTTCAAATCTTTTTGGAACTTTTACATGTATATACACACAGAGACACACACACATACAGACATATATACATATACATATATGGAGCTCTAGTAGTGTAGTGGTTACCAGTTGGGCTGCTAACCTCAGGGTCAGCAGGTAGACACAACTAGTGATTCCATGGGAGAAAGATGAGGATTTCTGCTTCTGTAAAGATTTATAGCCTAGGAAACCTTATACAGGATTGCTATGTGTCGGAACCAACTCCATGGCACATGACCAATTAATATATATATATATATATTATATATATATATGGAGAGAGAGAGATTCGTAGTGTGGTGCTTGACTACTGGTGTGGTGCTGTAGGATCAGCATTGGATGTCAAACACAAGGTCAAACCTACAAGTTGCTCCTCATAAACCCTATACAGGGTCACTATGAGTTGTAACTAACTCAATGGCACTTAACAACAATTTATGTGTGCTCCTGTGTGTTCTTGTGGTTGTTGTTGTTAAATGACATTGAATGTATTTCAACTAATAATGAGGAGTGGCTGGTGGGTTTGAACTATGGACCTTGAGGTTAGTAGTCCAATGCTTACCCTACAGCACTACATCAGTGTTTAATATATACGTAAATTGGCATTTAAAATCTATTGATATTTGGCAAATAAATTGGAAATATTATTTATTTGGTGAAAATAAAATTGAATTTCATATCACATATAAGTAAATATAACCGTCACGCACTAAAGAGCTAGAAAATACACTATATGTAAATAGTGGGGGAGATTATACCTATGTTGTCACTTGTTTTAGTCCCTTTGTGCAGGGGGAGTAAACTTTCTACTGCTTAATCAGTGTATCTATCAGTTTTACTCAAGTTCTTAATTTTTTTCAGCACTTCTCATAACCAGATTCAAATAAAAGTCTTTATCTTCCAATATTATTCATGTTTTCCAAACTCTGAAGAAAGGGCATAAGGCATAAGGAATAATACACTGCAGGCAATCCTCTTTGTTGTTGTTAAGTGCTGTCGAGTCATTTCTGACCCATAGTGATCCTGTATAGGGTTTCTAAGGAGCAGCTAGTGACCTTAAACTGCCAACCTTGCAGTTCAAACAGCTTTTATAGATCTCTTTTTCTAATGTCTACTCATATCTTTTTATCAACTTCATTTTCTATGACTTCAGTTTATTTTTCTTTATGTCAGGGAATATGGAAGGGACTTTATGTATTATATCAATGTGTTTGTGATCCTACATGAAAAAGGACTGTTTCCCCATGATTAAATGTATAAATGGGCTCTTGGTATGGCTGTGTAGGTCAACAGTCCAAACCACCAGCTGCTCCTTGGAAACCTTATACAGGTTCACTATGAGTTGGAACAGACTCAACAGCACATAACAATAAAAAGTATATAAATGCCTAAGGAGGATTGAGTTCCCTAATTCAGTTCTCTTGATCATATCTTAAAATTGAGACTTGATATATACATTTTAGATCAATTAACATATACATATATAATATATATATTATATATATATAAAACATATAACATATACATTAACATATACATATTGAATGTTATTGTGAATGCCAGTTGTAGTTAAGTTGGCTCCATCTCATCATAATCTTGCATTTAACAGAATAAAACCTTACCTGGCCCTGTAACTTTGTCATTATCATTGGTATGTCCGAGACTATTGTTGCAACTACTATGTCAATCATCTCATTGGTGGTTTTCCTCTTTGTTTTTGTTGTTGGGTTTTTCCTTTACCTGAGTAATGCTGCATAAGCTATTATCAAAATAAAAATCTCAGAAGCATATAATAGTAAGTACCTCTTTAGTTCATAAGTCTGAAGGCCAGCTCATGTAATCTTGCTATTTCAACTCTGCCCCACACATCCTTCATCTTCCTCCTAGCCAGGCATGCTTTTTAGCATAGTGATAGCAGATACTCATGATAGCAAGTAGGAACGTGCAAGGCTTGTTTGAGCCTAAATTCATATCTAGTGAACATATTCCTCTTGTTGTTGATTCAACCAATTTACATGACCAAGACCATAGTTAGGCAGCAGGGAAATAAATACACCTAACTTCCTAGTCTGATCTCTTGACTGCTGCTTCCGTGAACTTTGATAGTTGATCCAAGAAGAATGAAGTCCTTGACA
>NW_006408537.1:16721851-16725604 GCF_000296735.1 Chrysochloris asiatica | reverse complement strand
TCCCTTTTGATTTTCTGACTCAAGATCTTTGCACATTTTGTTGTACTATTTAACTTTGTCTTTTTGAACTGAACTTTGAAATTTTCTGTTCAGCCCTTGTACCTCCTCATTTCTTCTATTTGCTTTAGTATATCTACACTGGAGAGCAAGTTTCAGTGTCTCTTCTGACATCCATTTTGACCTTTTCCTTCTTTCTTGTCTTTTTAATGACTTTTTACTTTCTTCATGTATGATGCTCTTGATGTCATCCCACAACTCTTCTGGTCTTTGGTCTTTAGTGTGGAATGTATGAAATCTGTTCTTCCAATGATCTCTAAATTCATGTGGGATATATTCAAGGTTATATTTTGCCTCTTGTGTACTTTTTTCCAACTTCTTCAGCTTCAGTTTGAATTTGCATACGAGCAATTGATGATCTGTTCTACAATCTGCCCCGACCTTGTTATGACTGATGATATAGAGCTTTTCCATCATCTCTTTCCACAGATGTAGTCAATTTGATTTCTGTGTATTCCATCTGGTGAGGTCCATGTGTATAATGATCTCTTATGCTGTCTAAAGAAGGTATTTGAAATGAAGAAATCATTGATTTTGTAGAATTCTATCATGCGATCTCCAGCATCATCTCTTCCATAAATTGCAAGGATAAAATATTTAATGATGAGAAAGGATCAAAAGAAGATGCAGAATGCATCAAAAGAAAATGGAAGGACTACATAGAGACGCTGTATCAGAAAGAAATAATCAATGTTCAACCACATCAAGAGGTAACATATCATTAAGAAGCAATTGTACTGAAGGAAGAATTATAAACTACACTGAAGGCATTGACTAGTAACAAGGCTCTGGGAACAGACAGATACATATTGAAGTCTTTCAACAAACCAATGCAGCAATGTAGGCACTTACTCACCTAAGCCCCCAAAATTGGAAGACAGTTTCCTGGCCAACTGATTGGAAGGTATCGGTATTTGTTCTCATTCCAAAGAGAGGAGACCCAGGGAAATATGAAAATACTGACCAATATCATTAATATCAGATGCAAGTACAATTTTGCTGAAGATACTTTAAAAGTGGTTGCAATAGTACATCAGAACTGCCAGAAATGCAAGCCAAATTCAGAAGAGGACATGGAATTGTGATATTGTTGCTGATGTCAGATGGATTTGGGCTAAAATCAGAGAATACCGGAAAGAAGTTTATTTGTGTTTTATTGATTATGAAAACACTTTCAATTGTGCAAATCATTGAGAAGAATAGATATCCCTCATGATTGTGCTTATGTGGAAACTGTATATAAATGAAGTGGGCTGTTTTGAGACCAGAACAAGGGGATACTGAATGTTTTAAAATCAGGATAAATCTGTGCCAAGGTTATATACTTTCACTATACTTATTCAATCTGCATGCTAAGCAAAGAGCCCTAGAAACTGAATTATATGAAGAAGAATGTGGAATTAGGATTGGAAGAAGACTCATTAACAACCTGTGATATGCAGCTGATACAACTTTGCTTGCTGAAAGCCTAGAGGACTTGAAATACTTACTGATGAAGAGCAAAGAATATAGCCTTCAGCATGGATTGCATTTTGTTGTAAATAAAACAATAATCCCCACAACTGAGCCAATAAATAACATCATGATAAATGGAGAAATGATTGAAGTTGTCAAAGACTACATTTTGCCTGGATCCACAATCAACACTTACAGAAGTAGCCATCAAGAAATCAATTGCATTAGACAAATCTGCTGCACAATACCTCTTTAATGTGCATAAAAGTGAAACTCAGTTTGAGGGCTAATGTGCACCTGACCCAAGCCATTGTGTTTTCAATAGCCTCATATTCATGTTAAGGTAGGACATTGAATAAGGAAGATCACAGAAGAATCAATTCATTTAAATTATGGTGTTGGAGAAGAATATTAAAGGTACCATATATTGCCAGAAGAACAAATTAATCTGTGTTGGAAGAAGTACAGCTAAAATGCTCCTTAGAAGCCAGGATGGTGAGAAGTCATCTCTCACAGTTTGGACATATCAGGAGGGACCGGTCCATCGAGAAGGATATCATGCTTGGAAAAGTTGAGTGTAGGAAACACACACACACAGACCCCCAAGGGGATGGACTGACATAATGGCAGTAGCTATGGGCTCACACATAACAACAATTGTGAGGATGGCACAGAACCCAGAGTGTTTCATTCTGTTGTGTGCTATGATTTGAAACCTATCTGATGCCATCTAATACCAACCCCCTCACCATTAATTGCTATCAAATTACTTTACTCTTAGTTCTTCATACCACTTATTAATAGTTGTATTCATTCATTATCTGTATATTCATTTATCATTTGTATTTTCCGATATTAACCTTCTTCTACTAATTATGAAGGAGCTCTGGCAGCGTAGTGGTTATGAATTGGGCTGATAATCTCAAGGTCAGCAATCCTAAACTACCAGCCAGTCCGTGGGAGAAAGATGAGACATTCTGCTCCCATAAAGATTTACAGCCTCAGAAATCCTGTGCAGGGTCACTATGAGTCGGAACTGACTCCACGGTACTTAACAACAAAAACAACCAATTATGAACCTAACGAGAAGGAAAATAGTTGATATGAGCCCTGTTGTACTCAGGAAATAAAAAAGTGTTGGATTACAGTACACAATCAATCAATATTTTATAAAACAATTTATTATCTACTATTTAGCCAACTAATGAGCAAATGGACTTGATTAGGGAATATAATTAGATAAATTTTTAAACTAGTATCTTAAATTCAGTAGGTTGTATAATTATATGGGGACACATATGTTCATGTTTGTGTTGTTGCTAGGTGTCGGTGAGTCGGTTCCGACTTATAGTGACCCTGTACTGGGTTTCCAGGGTGCGACTGGTGAGTTTGAACTGTCCACTTTGTGATTCAAATTGAGCTTTCAGTCCAGTACTTATCCTATAGTGCCACACCATAACTCCCCTATGTGTATGTAAAAACCCACTATTCTTTTTTTCTAAAAAAAAAAAGTTATTGTAGATATTAAGTAAACTTGACCTGTGTCAGTAACTAATCATGGTCTGTAACTAATCATTAGTAACTAATCATTAGTGTTCACTCTAAAATGCTTTAATTCTCACAGGAAGTAATTTATACCCTAAGAGAACTGACTACATTTTGAAACTTTTTTAGGATTAATGTGAAACTCTTCATGACTACACAGATGAATTAGATCAACTTGCTTTGTTTAAAGTTATATTATTGCCTTCAATGCATTGAATGAAGTGGAAAGAGTTAATATAGCTCCCAAAATGCACTGTTTTCCGGCCCAATATTAAAGATGCTTTAAATGCCACCTGGGAAAAATACTAAAACATAAATAGAAATAAATTATGGTATTATTTAATTAACTGGGAAGTTCAATGTGCTCTAGAGACAATTTATTACAATAAATAGAGCATCCTATCCTTGCAGTGCATTGTAATGAATATAAATCAAAGTTTTTTTGTTTTTTGTTTTCTTTAAAGAAAAACATTCACCAGTTTCTTATAAATTGCCCCTCAGGGCCTCATTAGATGAATACTTTATTAGAATGCTTCATTACCTTGGCAAATTTTGTTATGGGGTATTTCTGCCACATTTGACATCATTGATCATTTGTTTCCTACTGAAAAATACTCCTCCTCTAGCTTTCATGACACCTGTGTTCTCCTGGTTGTCCCAACTTTCAAATCTTTTCCTCTAAGTCTTTCTTTTGAA
>NW_006408537.1:16715921-16721751 GCF_000296735.1 Chrysochloris asiatica | reverse complement strand
AATTTGCAAAAATAAAAATAATACTAGTGTCACTATACTATTTCACTATACTCTATATGTTTCATGACAGAAAACTTCTTTCTTAGAGATAGATTCTGTTTCATAATTACTCAAAACTTATTCAAGTGTTTCCAGGTTCTCCATGGACTTGAATTTGATTCTCAAAATAAGGATTTAACTCATTTATCATATTACTGATGCTTTCTTTATATTTTATTTAATGTACATAATTCAAAGGTCCAGTTTTAAACGATGTGTACATTTTGAAGTTGGAATTATGGGGGAAAGTTGTGAAGTATCTCCACATAACTCTTAATTAGAACAAAAATGTAACATTGTGCAGAGATAAAGTATGCTAAAAGTCAAAAAAAATTGGGATAATTATTTTGAATTTTCTTTTTCTTATCTTTGAAAACAATTTAAAGATATTTGCAAACACCTATTAAAATTACCTACCACCATTCTTAATATGTCTATCATACTTTGGACATATTATCAGGAGGGACCAGTCCCTGGAGAAGAATATTGTGCTTGGTAAAGTGGAAGGTCAGTAGCAAAATAGAGGGAGACCCCAAAAGGGATGGATTTGTGGCAGCAGCAATGAGATTAAGCAGAGCAGCAATGGTAAGGATGGTGAAGCACTGGGTGGTGTTTCATTCTGTTGTACATAGGGTCTCTATGGGTGGGAATGGCTTACAGCATCTAACAACAACAACAACATCCTTTGAATAGTATAAAATGTTATTTTTGAGATTGTTGTTGTTAAGTGACCTCCCATCGGTTTGACTCATAAAGACCCTGAATAAGGTTTCCAAGGCTGTCCATCTTTGTGGGCACAAAGAGCTTCACTTTCTCCTGCAGGTGGCTGGTGGGCTCAAACTGCTGACCTCTCAGTCCAGTGCCTATCCTACAGAACCACAGAATTCCCATTTTTGAAATACTGAAGCAATATTCATCATTTGCCACATAAAAAAGTGCTTTAAATATTTCATTCTGGAGGCATACCAGGTTAATTAACATGTATATAACAAGTAAGTAAAATAGACAAAAATGCATTATCAAAAGCCCATGGTCCGATATATGCCAAAACATCAACTGCAATAGCCTTCTAAATATATTAATGGAAAACCAAAGCCATAGGATAAGCACGTAACCTCAAGTTTGAACTGCAAGTTTGTTGTTGTTGTTAAGTGCCATTGAGTCAATTCCAACTCATAGTGACCCTGCATAGGGTTTCCAAGGAGAAGCTGGTGAGTTTGAACCACCAACCTTGCAGTTCAAACAACTTTGCAGTATGACACATTAGCCCACAGTGCAACATCAGAACCACCAGTTGCTCCTAGGAAACCCTACACTGAGTTGCTGTGGGTCAGAATCGACTTGGTGGCACTAAGCAACAACAACAACAAAGCAATATGTAGCACTGTAGGATGAGTACTGGACTGCTAATCCACTGGTCACTGTTCAGAAACCTTATACAGGGTCTCTATGAGTGGGAACCTACTTAACAATACTTAACAACAACAATAACAAGGAACATATTCAATAAAACATAACATCTCAGATATAATTTTAATTTTTAGAGTTTAGGAATCCACAGAAATTTCTTTCATTTTTACTAGTTTTGAATGGAAAAAAAGAAAAGATGAAAACAGTAGGTAACACACCATAGCAATATTCTTTTCCATTTTTAAGACTGTAATGAGCTGTAATATAAGTTTGTTGAGCTTATTAAATGCCTTCATACTTGCCAAGCCACTTTCACTTGGAATACAATAGATTGCTTTCACTTGAGCTATACATCTTTTGAAATTAGCAGGATGCTAGACAGCCCTGATATTCAGACCATTCTGTCATTGATTTCTGCAGAGACTATTGTCTAAGTAAATTTAGGAACCTGGCTGAACAGGAGACATTTAATGAAACTTTTTATGATACACAATTCTTTTTATTAAAGAACACAAAGAAACCCAGGCATAACACTGTGATAGTGTAATTTATAACTTATTAAATATTTTTCTTGAAGATTGTTAGAACTGGAAAACAATGTATTTCCTTTTCAAAATTACAAATAACTTTAACATTATAAAAGGGAAAGTAGCGATTTTCTTAGATTGTTTCTGTTGTTGTTAAGTGCTGTCGAGTCAAATTCCAATCCTTAGGGACCCTGTTTTGGATTTCCGAGGACAGCTGGTGAGTTTAAACTGCCAACCTTGCCATTCAAAGTGACTTTGCAGTCCAGCGCATTAAACCACAGTCCAAACTCAGTTTGGACTATTTCGAGATTCTTTTAAAGATGTTAAAAACTTTTAAAACATCTATTTTATAAAAACGATTTGAAACATATACAAACAGTAATCCAAGTCTTCTGTTTACTGGGAAGTCTTATGTAAATAAATAAATAAATACTATTAAAACTGAGTATTTACTAAAACCAAGGTGTTAGGATTAAGATATAATTTATTTCTAATATATAAATAACATAGGAGCTCTGGTAGCGTAGTGGTTACGAATCGGGCTGCGAACCTTAAAGTCAGCGGTTCGAAACTACCAGCCGCTCCGCGGGAGAAAGATGAGGCTTTCTACTCCCGTAAAGATTTACACCCTCGGAAACCCTGTACAGGGTCGCTATGGGTCGGAACCGACTCGACGGCACTTAACAACAACAACAATATAAATAACATGCGCTGTGGGTTAATGCGCCAGATTGCAAAGTCATTTGAACTGCAAGGTTGGCGGTTCAAGGTTACCAGCCGCTCTTCGGAAACCCTATACAGGGTCGCTATGGGTCGGAACCGAGTTGATGGCACTTAACAACAATAACAACAACAATGTAGATAATCTAACACTTGTGATTCTATAGGGAGATTAGAAATTGTTTATCTATATAGATGTAAACAGTATGTGTATCATTGTGTGGAACTATAAAATAATTATTGAACTGCTATCAGCCAATTTGGCAGTTGAAATCCATTAGACAATCCCTGGAAACTATATTCAGGGTTGTTATGAGTTGGAACTGATTCAAGAGCACTTGACAACAACATAGTATGACACAACATAGTGAAATGAACAATTGGCACACTGGTTATAAGGTTAGGTCGTGTTTTAGCTCTTCTCAACCTCTGATTCTAATTGACAAAAGAATTTTAATTGTCCTGGAATCCAAATTTCTAGTTTTCATGGAAGCTGAGGCAACCCACATCAGCCATTTCTCTTAGGTGTCCTTTTCAACCTTGAACCTTGAATCACAATTTCCTAAAAGATATCTTCTAGTAAAACAATGGTCTTGATAAACTAGTAAGAGCATTTTGCCTTGGGCACTGAGTTCTTTTGAAGAATTTAATTAGTTTCAGGAAACTTACTCTACAGATCAGACTGGGAGCTATGTTTAAAATAATTCAATATGTTTAATTGTCCTGGTATGGTGCTATAGGATAAGCAATGGACTGCTAATCCAAGGTCAGTGGTTCAAACCCCTCAGAAATCCTATACAGGGTTACTAAGAGTTGAAACCAATTCGGCCACACATAACAAAGAAAATTTGTTTTTCAAGACAGTGTTGTATAAATATACTTCCTGACCACAAATCTGTTTATCAGTTCTGTTCCTACCCTTGTTATCCAATGGCAATGTTAATAAGATGTGGTATAAGAATTTTGAAAGATCGTCTCATCTTTAGAATATTTTTGATGCTCTAATCAAAATGTTATCCCAATTTGCAAATTGTATGTTCACTAAACTTCAATCAGATTCTACTATTGGCTTAGTTTGTTTTCATTGAATCCACCAACAGCTCTGTGGCACAGATCTGTTCCCATAAAGACTGCAAAAAAGGAAATCTATTGGGCAGTTTTTCTTTGTTACATAAAAGGTCTTACTTATCTAGTGCAAATATAACAGAAATACCACAAGTAGGTGGTTGTAGTAAATGGAAGCTTCTTTTCTTGGAATTTAGGAGACTAAAAGCCTTACTTTGGAGTGGTGGCTATAGGGGAAGACTTTCTGTGTTGGCGCTGGGGAAATGTCTTTGTCTCTTCTCAATTTCTGCTTCTTGGTTCTTTGGTGAGCTTCATGTGATGGGGTATCTATCTTCCCCAGACTCTTCTTGCTTGCTCATTGGCTTGCTCAGTCTGGACACAGTGGACCTTTTTATATCTCAAAAGATATTGATTTAACACACAGCCTACACCAGTACTTGCTCATTAACATAGAAAACAAAACCAATTCCTGAATGGTACAATCACTAGTGTTAAAAAATCTTTCTGATTTATACTGGCCCTATAGAACATAACCTAACTGTTCTACAGGGATTCAGAGACTGCAAATCTTTCTGGGAGCAGGCAGCCTTAGCTTTCTCTGGCAAAGAGGATGTTGGAGCCAAACTTCTGACCTTGAGGTTAGTAGCCTAATGTCTAACCCACAATATCATTAGAGATCCTTAACCACATGTATAAGTTAGTATTTGCAATACATATTTGGCAGGAGTGGGGCACAATTCAATTCATAGGGTCACCATGGTCAGAATGGACTTGATAGCACACAAAAAACATTAGTAATTACAGATGGTGAATTTGTAGTTACCATATTCAAATACAAAATATTTCCTAACAAGATATATGACAAAGCATAAGGAAAGCAGTAGTCAGTGGCAGGCTTGAAAAATCATCTGGAGATGAGAAATAAGTCCCATGTTTTGTTTTTTTTTTAGTTATTTCTCTTGAGGTACTTTTGTCATAGTGAGATAAATATTAAGTTTTTCAAATATCCTTCCATTACTTTTAGTAGTCTCAGCATCTATTTTCCAAACTCTTGATTTCTATGTTAGCAAACAATTTATGAGTTGCCTTAAATGTCTTCTTGAGATAAAAGATTACTGCAGCTTCTGATTTGGCCTGCTGTGGAACATATGTAAACCTTTAATAGAAGCAATGTGTTAGTATATTCAGGTATATTCAATGTGTTAGTATTTTCAGATGTTATTATTGTCCAAATAACTAGCTGTGTTTGTGTATCTAATGGTAACTCCAGGATAATATGATTTCTTCAGATGAAACAATATTAATGATCTTTCAGTAATTGTCATCAGATTAATTCAGTTAATAAGCTTTAGTACAAATTTGATTTTATATCAGCTATCTGTCACCACTCATCTGTGAGTTTGTTATACTATAGTGGTCTATGTGCTGCTATGATGCTGTAGGCTATGCCACTGGTATTTTAAATACCAGAAGGATCACCAGCCACTCCTCAGATCCTATACAGGCTTACCAAGAGGCAGAACTGCCTGAACAGCACATAACAATAACAACAACAACTATGAGGAACACCCATGGTGGACAGTTTTCAGCTGAGCTTCGAGATTAAGATAGATTAGGAAGGAGACGTGGGCTACTTCCAAATAGAAGACAGGCACTGCAAACCTTATAGATAGCAGTGGAACACTGTCAGATTGCATGGGAAAATTGAACAACAAAACATTATTAACAGCACCAGACTATTGTAAGAATTAGTTCCAGAAGATGAACCCCTCAGGTTGGAAGGTACTCAAAATGAAACTGGGTAAGAACTGCCTCCTCAAAGTAGAATTGAACTTGATAATAAGAATGAAATAAAGCTTTTGGGGATCTTCATTTGTGGTCTGTGCAAAACTATGATGAAGAGAAACAGCTTCAAACATCCATTAATAATTAGAACATTGAATGTAAAAAAATATGAATCTAGGAAAATTGGAAGATGTCAAAAAATAAAATGGAGTGTGGCAAGACCTGGGGACTCCTGGACCCAGAGTCAGTGACATAGCCACAGAGGACTAGAGTGGAGAGTGAAG
>NW_006408537.1:16698601-16715051 GCF_000296735.1 Chrysochloris asiatica | reverse complement strand
TTTTTTTTAATGAAATGGAACACATAAAGATCAATATCCAAGGCATTAGTGAGTTGAAATACACTAGTATTGGCCATTTTGAATATGACAATTATATGGTTTACTATGGTGGGAATGTCAAATTGAAGAGGAGTGGAGTCACATTAATCATGAAAAATAACATTTTAAGATCTATCTTGAAGTAAAATGCTGTCTGTGATAGGATAATAGCCATGTGTCTACAAGGAAGACCAGTTAATGCTACTATTATTCAAATTTATGCACCAACCACTAAAGACAGTGATTGTGAAATTGAAGCATGCTACCAAATTCTTCAGACTGAAATTGATGAAACATGCAATCAAGATGCACTGAAAATTACTGGTGATTAAAACATGAAGGTTGGAAACAAGGAGGAAGGATTAATAGTTGGAAAATGTGTCCTTGGTAATAGAAATTATGCTGGCGATCACATGACAAAATGTTGCAAGACCAATGACTTATTCATTGCAAATACCTTTTTAATAACATTAACAATTAACTCACCAGTCGCTTCTCAGAAACCCTATAGAGAAGCACTATGAATTGTAACTGACTTAATGGTATTTAATAACAACAAAAACAACAACAATACACACATAGAACTCACCAGATGGAATAAACAGAAATAAAATTGACTATATCTGTGGGAAGAGACAGTGGGAAAATCCATAACATCAGGCAAAGCAAGATCAGGTGCATACTGTGGAGCAGATTAGCAATTGTTCATATGTAAGTTCAGGCTGAACTTTAAGGGAAAAAAAAAAAAATCCACAAGTGCCAAAATATGAATTTTAAAAGATCCCACCTGAATTTAGAGCTCAAACCTAGAAGACATTAAAGACTGAAGACCAGAAGAGTTGTGTGATGACATCAAGAACATCATGCAGGAAGAAAGCAAAAGATTATTAAGAAGATAAGAAAGAAGCAAAAGACCAAAATGGATGTTAGAAGAGATTTTGAAATTTGCTTTCCAGTATAAAGATGCTAAAGAAAATAGAAGAAATGAGGAAATATAGAGCTGAACAGAAAATTTATTTCAAAGTGCATATGGAAAAGACAAATTCAAATATAATAATGAAGCATGCAAAGACCTGAAGTTAGAAAATCAAAAGGGTTCAGCAAGTTGAAAGAACTGAAGAAAAATTTCAAACCTTGATACAATATTGAAGGATTCTATGGGCAAAATGGAGGCCTCATGTGATGCTATGGGTTAATGCACTGGATTGCAAAGTCAGTTTGAACCAGAAGGCTGATGATTCAAGCTCACCAGCTGCTCCTTGAAAACCCTATTCAGGGCCATTTTAGGTCAGAACCAACTCAATGGCACTTAACAACAGCAACAATGGGCAAAATATTAAAAGATGTAGAAACCATCAAAAGAAGATGGAAAGAATACACAGAGTCACTGTGCCAAAAAGAAATGGTTGATGCTCAATCATTTCAAGAGGTACCATATGATTAAGTGCCAATGGAAGAAGGAAGAAGGAAGAAGTCCAAGGTACACTGAAGGTATTGGCAAAGAACAAATCTCCTGGAATTGATGAAATACAAATTGAAATCTTTCAGCAAATTGATGTATCACCAGAGGCGCTCACTCATCTATGCCAATAGATTTCTAAGACAGCTGCTTAGCCAACTGATTAGAAGAGATCCACATGTGTGTCCATTCCAACAGAATGTGAAAATCACTGGACAACATCCTTAATATCACATTCATGTAAACTTTGCTAAAGATAATCCAAAAATGTCTGCAACATTATATCTACAGGGAACCTTCAGAAGTTCAAGCTGGATTCACAAGAGGATGTGTAAAGAGAGATGTCATTGTTGAAGTCAGATAGATCTTAGCTAAAAGCAGAGAATACCAGAACTATGTTTGCTGTTGTTTTTAAGTGTTGTAGAGTCAATTCTAACCATAGTGACCCTGTATAAGGCTTTTGAGGAGTAGGCTGCTGAGCTTGAACTTCCTACCTTGTGGTTCAAACCAGCTTTGCAATATATAACTTAACCCACAGTGTGACACCAGAATGATATTTACCTGTACTTTATTGACTACACAAAAGTTTTCAACTGTGTAGATGATGAAAAGCTACAGATAACAGTTTGGAGAATTGGTTTTCCAGAAAACTTAACTGTTTAGATTGTGGCAAGCTATAGATAACATTGCAGAGAAATGATTTTCCAGAAAACTTAATTTTTCACATGAGGAACTGTACATCAACCAAGAGGCAGTTATTCAAACACTACAAGTGGACACTGAATAACTTAAAATCAGGGAAATTATGCACCAAGTTTGTATTATTTCACCATATTTAGTCAATCTATATGCTGAGCAAATAATCCATGAAGATGAATTATATGAAGAAGAATATGGCATCTGGATTTGAGGAAGACTCAGCAACCTGTGATATGCATGCCATATAATCTTCCTTGCTGAAAGGGAAGATAACTTAAAATACGTACTGATGAAGATCAAAGACCACAACATTCAGTACATGTTGCACGTTAATGTAAAGAAAACAAAAATCCTCACCACTGGGCTAATAAATAACCAATAAATATCATTATGATAAATAGAGAAAAGATTGAAGTTGTCAGAGACTTCATTTTGCTTGAATTCACTATGGAAACTCAAGGAAAAAGCAGTGAAAAAATCAAAGAATGTAGTGCAATAGGCAAATCTCCTGCACAAAGTCTCTTTAAAATATTCAAGAGTGAAAACCTCAATCTGAGGACTAAAATGCACCTGACATAAGCCATGGTATTATCATTAGCCTCATATGCATGTGAAAGTAGTATAATGAATAAGGAAGACTAATGAAAAATAGTGCCTTTGAAGTATGGTATTGGTGAAGAATATTCAAAGTACAATGGACTTCCAGAAGAATGAATCAATCTGTCTGTGAAGAAAGACAACCAGGATGCTCCTTAGTAGCAAGGATGCCACCACTTTGTCTCGTGTGCTTTGGTCATATCATCAGGAGGGAGTAGTTCCTGGAATAAGACAGAATGCTTAATAAAATAGGGTCAGGGATACAAAGGAAATCCCTCAATGAGATGGACTCATACAGTGGCTGCACCAGTGTGTTCAAACATAGCAACAATAGTGAGGATGGTGTAGGACTCAGCATTGTTTTATTCTGTTGTATATAGAGGTTCTATGAATTGAAACCCACTCAACAGCACATAAACAACAACAACAACAACAATTACTGGTAATAATAAAACTATTGAGACTCTGTTGCTGTTAAGCAAGTTGTTAAGCAAGTCTGTATAGAGTTTCTAAAACTTTAAATCTTTGCAGAGGCAGGAAGTCTCATCTTTTGCCTGCAAAGCAACTGGTTGGGCTCAAACTGTGAAACTTTTGGTTTGAAGTCCAGTGCTTATCTTTGGAGCCACTGCGCACCAATTGATATTAGGACATGAAATTTACAAGTACAAAATAGTTAGTGTTAGATAATGGTATATGTAGACAAACCAAAAACTAAAATAATAGTGATTTAAATAATAAAACATTTTATTTATCTCACATTCAGAGAGTCTGTAGATATTCCGCCCAGAAATACCATGACACTCAGCAGTGTCAGAGATCACACCTTTTCTCCCTTTTGCTCCATCATCTACAATTTTTTCCTCATGTGATCCTGTTTAGATATGAAATCTCATGGCATTACACCTCCAGAAGAGCTAATTATAATAATTCTTTGTAGGGTTATACACATAAATGCTAACATCACATGTACTGTAATTTAGCCATACTACTCTTCTCTCCGTTTGTCACACTGTGGTGGCTTGCATGTTACAATGATGCTGGAAGCTATGTCACCAGTATTTTGAATGCTGACAAGGTCATCCATGGTGATAGGTTTCAGGTGCACTTCCAGACTAAGAAGATTCAGAATAGGAGAGGGAAACTATTTCTGAATGTTTAAACACTGAAAACCTTATGAATAGTAGTGAAACATTGTCAGATAGCACCAGAATATGGAATATTGAAACATGATAAAGAGCACCAAAATATTGTCAGATATAGTGTTGGAAGATGAGTATCTCAGGGTGGAAGGCACTCAAAATATGACTAGGGAAGAGTTTCCTCCTCAAAGTAGAGTTGACTGTGATGATGAACTTTTGAGACCTCAGTGTAAAGAAAACTCACAAATGGACCAATTAATAACATCATGATAAATTGAAAAAAAAATTTAGATTGTCAAAGATTTCAATTTGCTTGGATCCACCATCAATTCTCAAGGAAGTTGTTGTTAAGTCCTGTTCCAACCAATGTAACCCTGTATAGAGTTTCTGAGGAGCAGCTGGTGAGCTTGAACCACTGACCTTGCAGTTCAAAAGGCTTTGCAGGCTGGCGCATTAACCCATAGCACCACAGCAGGACTCTATCAAGGAAGTAGCAGTCAAGAAATCCAACAGCATGTCACATTAGGCAAACCTGCTGCTCAAGACCTCTTTAAAATGTTCAAGAGCAAAAACTTCAGTTTGTGGACTAAATTGCGCATGATCCAAGCCATGGTATTATCATTAGCCTCATATGCATGCTAACATTGGATAATAAATAAGGAAGATTGTACAATAATCGATGTATTTAAGTTATGGTATTAGAAAAGAATATTAAAAGTACCATATGCTGCCAAAAGGACAAACAGATCTGTGTTGGAAGAAGTACAACTAGAATGTTCCTTAGAAGCCCAGATAGCCAGACTTTGACTCTAGTACTTTGAACATGTTATCAGGAGGAATCAGTCCCTGGAGTATGATATTATTCTTAGCTAAGTGGAGGGACAGTGAAAGAGAGGGATACCCTCAACCTCCATGGATTGGCACAGTGGCAGCAACAATGGACTCAAGCATAGCAGCAACTGTGAGGATGGTGCAGGACACTAGTGTTCCATTCTGTTGTACATAGGGTTGCTGTGAGTTGGAGTCTACGTGACAGAACACAGAATTACAACAATAATTTCACTACATTAACTAATTGTAAGGGAGGCTTGGAAATCTAGTCTTTATTGCAGGTGGCTATATGTTATTTTTTTTTTTAGATGCAATTGAGTGGGTTCTGACTCATAACAACTCTATGCATAACAGAGTGAAACACTGCCTGGCCCTGCCCCATCTCCACAATTGGTTTTATGTTTAAGTCTATTATTGCAGGCACTATGTCATTTTCTAAATTGGCATTTATAAAAATGATTCACATTTTCAGTTTTATTAATGTATATCACTTATCTGTAGATTACTTGAGATTTTTGACCTAGTGAATCTTCTAACCACAAAGTCTTAAGTTCAAAACCACCAGCTAGTCCTCAGAAATCCTATGAGTTGGAACCAACAGCACACTTAACAACAACCTTACTAATGAAAACGTCATTTGTTTATTTAAGTGCTCATGGCAAACATGCTTATTTTGTCTTGATCTTAAAGGGAATCATTTTAATGTTATTAATTATAATACTCTGCAGCACAGTTAATTACTTAATATAGACCTACAAGCCATCCTTTCTGATTTGAGAGTTGTTTTTTATGTCATGAGGCTGAAATCAGGTGGGATGTATTTTGAGTCCTCACCTTACTAGAGGTTATGACTTAAGTCCTTAGTTTCCTTGAGAAAGTAGTCTGTGTCCAATATATAGAATGCTTGTGGTTAGATTGTTGTTGTTGTTGTTGTTAAGTGCCGTTGAGTCAGTTCCGACCCATAGCGACCCTAAACAGGGTTTCCAAGGCTGTAAATCTTTATGGGAGCAGAACGCCTCATCTTTCTCCCGCGTAGCAGCTGGTAGTCTCGAACTGTTGACCTTGTGGTTCGCAGCCCGATTCATAACCACTACGCTACCAGAGCTCCTTAGATTAGTTATGTCAAAAACCTCAAAGAGTCTACAGATAAATTATATTCATTAACAAAGCTGCAAATGTGAATCATACTTCTAAATACCAATCTAGAAAATGAATGTTTTTAGAAATTGATGCCATTTAAAACAGGGACATGATTAATGTTTTAGCTACATTATATAGGATGGACTCTGCATGGCAGGAGGTTACTTAGGAGGTTATCTTAAAAACACAAACCAACTCAAACCTAAACCATTGCCTTCAAGTCAAATTCACCTCATAATGACTCAGTAGGACAGAAAACTGCCCTGTACGGTTTCGAAAGCTATAATCTTTGGAAGATTATGGAAGCAGACTGCCACATCTTTCTCCTGCAAAAGCTCAAGCAGAAGGTAACAAAACTCTCAGCTAGTATAATAGGATAATAACATAGTCCTGCACTTCCTACAACTGAGGCTTAATAACTGTCTTATATCCCCTTTACCAAGACCTTCTACCCTAGACTGAGGCTTCATTTGACAGAAGAAAATGTGTACACACATAGGAACATTTTGTAGGCTCAGCATCAGCCTGATTTAGTGATTCTACTGTTTTTGTTTCCTAATAACAATGCTCTTATTCATTTTTGCCGAGTACCTTTATATTTTCAAGTCCAGTAACAGAGTCATCATCTCTTCCCCAAGTCCGAGTCCAATAACATGTATTTTTTGTCCAGTGTAAGGAAGTACACATCTGAACTTTCATGTTTGAGGCACAATCTCATGAAGAGGACATTATCTAGTTAATATTTTATTTTGTTTTGAGATGTAAGTTATTATTTTTCAAATTAATTAAGAACTATAGATGAGATTATGAATAAAAGTAAATATAACAGTACTGCATAGATCAGAGCATCAGCTAAGGAAACCATCACATCCAAGTTATAAATCTAGCTTTGATATTTAGTTGCTGGATTTTGGAAACGTTGCTATTTTTGGACAATTTTACTGTAGAAAATTAATAGAGAGATACTCAGGTTTGACATACATAAAGTAGTTTATTGCAAGGTAGTTAAGTAAGACCTCATAACATTCATTTATAACCAGAGAATCAGAAGTGGCAATTACAAATACAATGTTAGTTCAATGTTTAGAGTCCAAATCTCTAGATTACAGGCTTTTGCCTTTAAAGAGCAGTCTCAGGAGGAAGGCTTAACTAAAGCTCAAACTTGGCAGAGGTACAAGGTTAGTGGCGATGAATAGGATCTCAGTTCCATTTCTGCCTTCAGCCAGTGAGTGGGCAGAAATTCTGGGTTTATATGTGAATTTGTCAAATTTATTTCACACAACACAGGTCAATGTAATGTCAAAAACTAGTGTGTCTTTCCTCCAGGATAAGAAAAAAGCCAAATGATAATTTTTTTCTTTAAGGCTAGAATTTGGAGGGATTATTAAGATTTATGTCTTAATGCAATTTACAGAGAATCACTATGTTATGTCTTCTTTATAGCAGCATGTCAGGTCAAAGAATTTAAAGAATGTTTACATCTTTACATACTTCACCTGCTTCTATATTTTTATATAAAATTAATTATATATGAATAAATTTTCTAAATAACTTTAAGACTTCAAGTTTCTAATGAATTTTAGTTAATTTATAGAGGATCACAAAGAAGTTCTGGTAGCACAGTGGTTATGAATACAGCTGCTAACCTTAAGGTAAGAAGTTCGAAACTACCAGCCATTTCATGGGAGAAAGATGAGGCTTTCTCCTCCTGTAAAGATTTACAGCCTTGGAACCAACTTCATGGTACTTAACAACAACATAGAGGCTCATAAGGTAGACATGTATCTATTTCTGAAGTCATATTATGAACACTTATAAATATGTATTCTGAAACTACCATAGTGATTTATGTTTTATGGAATTTGAGATTACAATGGAATTAAATACTTAATATGATGCTTCTAGTCATATTCCTTAATTTATGATGTGTTGTAAATCCCAGTCTCTATGCATGTGGTTATGGTCTCAATTTGAAGTGAGTTGCCTGTTACGTTAATGAGGCAGGTAAAGTGGGATTAAGGATTAAAGTGGGATTAAGGATGATGGATTCAGGTATGATTAAGAATTCAGGTGGGAGTGAGGATTAAGGATGTTCCCACATTCCTAGAGGGTGTAATTCATGCAACCACCCTTAATTTCCTAGGGTTTATGGTCTATGGTAGAATATATTGGAATGCTTTGATAAAATTCACTCTTTTGCTTTAGTCCCTGCATCTGACTCATCTCCGTCTGGTCTCTACTTCTTGGGAACTGCTATCTTTTGCTTGACCTGATTCTCCAACTTCTGCAGTTTAGTGAAACAACAGCCTGATGTCGACTCTGTAGATTTGAGTTCCTCAGCCCCTGCAACCACATGGGTGAGGAGAATCTACCAGAATGATGTTTGAACTACAGATTTGGAATTTAACAGCCTCCACAACTGCATGAACCATTTCCATATGTGACTTTTGTGAGATTTTGCAGCAAGTTGCAGATCTCTGAAATGTGAGGGAGGGAATAAGTGTTGCTGATATGGAACTATGGAGTGATAAAATATTTTGAAAAAGTTAGATGTTTAGGAAACCAACATTTAAAATATTAGTAGGATTATATGAAAATATGTGCTATAATTAAGCAAAGTATTTAACAGTAATATGTTTTCAATAAAAATGAGTTGCTAAAATATTATGATTAATATATAAGTTGCTGTTGTTATGTGCCCTCAAGTCAATTCCAACTCACAGTGACTCTGGATAGGATTTCTGAAGAGTAGCTAGTAGGTGTTAACTGCTGACTTTTTGGTTCAAAATCCAGTGCTGACGCTACAATGACACCAGGAGTAAGATACTAGAAACTTTGTAAATATTATGCATTTTTCCTTTTTCCTCCACAAAGATCAACGACAAAATTTTTTCAAATCAAGAAGTTTGGGATTTTATATATCACAAGGATTACATCTTAAATCACATTTCTAGGGAAGCAAACTCTGGAATGGGCATTGCTTTGCAAGAAGTATATTACTTAGTTCTGTTCTTGAGATCCATGCTTTGGAATATGATAGAAGTGGAATGCTGAAGAGGAGTGGATTGAGTTCTTTATTTTGACACTAAATAGGCCTTTCAATAACTTCATATGCATGTGAAAGCTGGACAGCAAATAAGGAAGACCATAGAAGAATTGATGCATATGAGTTATGGTGTTGGAGGAGAATATTGAAAGTTCCATGGACTGCCAAAAGAACCAATAGATCAGTGTTGAAAGAAGTGCAGCCAGAATGCTCCTTGGAGGCCAAGATGGCCAAACTTCGTCTCTCATACTTCAGAAATATTGTCAGGAGGGACCAGTCATTGGATAAGGATATCATGTTTGGTAAGATGGAGGGTCAGAGAAAAAGAGGAAGACCACCCCCAGTGAGATGGATTGGCAGCATCGATGAACTCAAGCATGGCAACAGTAGTGAGGTTGGCCCAGGATCGTGCAGTGTTTCGATCTGCTGTGCATAAGGTCCTTATGGGTTGGTACTGACTTGATGGTACCTAAGAACAACAACAAATATTACTTGAAATGAGACTTGGTGCTATAGGATAAACACTCGACTGGAAACTGCAAAGTCAGCAGGTCAAACCCACCAGGTGTTCCACAGGAGAAAAAGGAGGCTTTCCACATCCATCAAGATTTACAGCCTTGAAAAATCTACGCAGGATGGCTATGAATTAAAATTGACTCAATGGCAGTAAGTTTTAGCATACTACTTGTTTTCCTTGTGGCAAGGTGACCAATCCTTTAAAATCCCACAATGATTTTACAATGCATGTTAGGGAAACTGACAGATAAGTTTTCTTGATTAGAAATCATTTGATTCCTTGGATGTGGTCATTCTCTGATTGAGAGTAAGGCCCCAAGAGGGACTCAGCTGGGGTCTGTCAGGTACCAATTATCCCAGCAGCTGCAGAATGGTTGCCACCATCATGATGAGGGAGCTGAGTGTGCACTAGCGCATCTGATAAACAAATAACAACAAAAAAGATAAATTGGAGATTTCCTCCTTTGCTTCTTGATGGAAGTGGGACTTCAAGGGATTGCGTAAATAATATAATTAACGTCACTTATCCAAGCATTAAAGAGCCTGCAGCTATGAAAGACAAGATAATTGAAAGAGTGATATATGCCTAAGAAATGTTAAAACAAAGCTTATGTTAAGCCAATAACAGAAATGTATTGGAGTTTATTTGATATGTTATTGTTGTTGTTGTTGTTGTTAGGTGCCATTGAGTCTTTTCTGGCTCTTAGTGACATTATGCGCAACAGAACAAACATACCTTCCAGTCCTGCCCTATCCTCACAATTGCTGCTACACTTGTGACTGCTGTTGCTGCCACTTTGCTAATCCATCTAATTGAGAGCATCTACCTCTTTTTTGTTGCCCTTCACTTAATCAAGCATGATGTCCTTCTCTAGGGACTGGTCTCTCTTGACATGGCCAAAGTATGAAAGACAAAGTCTGGCCATCTTGGTTTCTAAGGAGCATTCTGGTTGTTCTTTTTCCAACACAGATTTGTTTGTCCTTCTGGCAGTCCATGGTACCTTTGATATTCTTCTCCAACACCATAACTCAAATGTGTCAATTCTTCTATGGTCTTCCTTATTAACTGTCCAACTTTCACATGCATATGAGGTTATTGAAAATACCATGGCTTGGGTCAGGAGCAAGTTAGTCCTTAAAGCGACATCTTTGCTCTTAAATACTGTAGAAGTCATGTGCAAGAGATTTGCCTAATATAATCTGCTATTTGATTTCTTGACTGCTGCTTTCATGAGTGTTGATGGTGGATCTAAGAGAAATGAAGTCTTTTGACTAAGGAGCCCAAAGTATTTCCCAGATGAGATATCCTATAAAGACTCTTGGACATCATTTTATAGATTCTGTAATGGAGACAGAATAGTGTTTATGTAATAAGTTGACCTAAAACACAGTTAGTACAAATATGGAGTCTCTGTTTCTTAATATTTACTGCACATAGATAATCACTCAAAGAGTATAATACGTAAGGAAAAAAGTTCCTCCGTAATCTGCTGCTTGGTTATTCTTTGACTTAAAGGTGACTTTAGGAAAACAATTTCTTTAACATTCAAAGTTCAAAATAGTACCTAAGCGTATAAAGACCTGGGTGGGTTACTTCAACTTAATGGACTTCTGAAATCTGGAGTCCAGGAGAATAAAAACAGTTTTTCTGAAATAACCTTTGTATCAATATAAGGAAGATTTTTTATGGAGTTGGCCAATGTTTCAGATCCAATAGGATTATGTTTCTCTCCCATTCTTGCCAGAATTACTGAAATTCAGAGATTTGAAACACGGACTTCATTCTTAGATCTTTACTGCCTGATTCAATACTCCCTACTTACATACTCCACCTCTCGTCTTTCAAGTTTATCATACTGTGGTGGCTTGTTTTTTGCTATGATGTTGGAAGCTATGTCTCCAGTATATTAAATACCAGCAGGGTACACTTATTTTGGGCAGGTTTCAGCTGGGCTTCCAGACTAAGATATATGGGGACAAAAGGAGAGGTGGAATACTTTTGAATGTTTAACCACAGAGAACCTCATGAATAGTAGAGGAACACTAACAGATAGCACCAGCATGCTGAATATTGAAACATTATGAATAGCACAAGAATATTGTCATATATAGTGCAGGAAGAGGAACCAGTAAAGTTGGAAGGCACTCAAAATATTACTGGGGAAGAAACAGCTGCCTCCTCAAAGAAGAGTTGACTATGATGACATGAATGAAGGAAAGGTCTTAGGACCTTCATTTTCTGATGGGGCACAACTCAACATGAGGAGAAATAGATGTAAACATTTATCAATAGACAGAACATGGAATGTACAAAGTTTGCATATAGGAAGTTTGGAAGTAGTAAAAAGTGAAATGGAACCCATAAACATCAATATCTTAGGCATTGTTGTTGTTAAGTGCTGTGGTGTTGTATCTGACTCATAGCGACCCAATATAGGGTTTCCAAGGAGAGGCTGCTGAGTTTGAACTGTCTTGGGGGTCAAATGACTTTTCGGTCAAGTTCATTAACCCACAGCACCACATCCAGACTCCTAAGCATTAGTGAGCTGAAATTCACTGATACTGGCCATTTTATATCTGATGTGGTTTACTATGCTGGGAATGGCAAATTCAAGATGAATAGAGTCACATTCATAAAAAAAAAAAAAAAAAGTTATTTCAAGATCCATCTTGAAGTATAATACTGTCTGTGATATGATATATTCATATTCCTAAAATGAAGATGAGTTAAAACTATTATTATTCAGCTTACACACTAACCACTAAAGCCAGTGATGAAATCAATCAATTCTACTAAATTCTTCAGTATGAAGTTTATCAAACATGTAATCAAGATGCATTGATAATTACTGGTGATTGGAATATAAAAGTTGGACACAAAGAGGAAAGATTAGTTGTTGGAAAATACAGCCTTGGTAATTGAAATGATGTTGGAGATCACATGATAAAATTTTGTGAGATCAATGACTTCTTCATTGCAAGCACCATCTTTAAAAAACATAAAAGATTACTATACACAAGTACTTCCCCATATAGAATGTGCAGAAATCTAATTGCATCTGAGGGAAGAGACAATAGAAAAGCTACATATCATAAACCAAAACCAAGCCTGGAGCTGACTGTGGAACAAACCATCAATGGCTTGTACACAAGTTCAGACTGAAGCTGAAAAAATTTAAAACAAGTCTACCAGAGGCAAAATATGACCTTTAACATATCCCACTTGAGCTTAGAGAGCATTTCAAGAACAGATTTGATGTATTAAATGATAATGACCAAAGACCAAAAAAGTTGAGGGATGACACAAATGTCCTATGGGAAGAAAGGATGTCAGAAGAGACTCTGAAGCTTGCTCTTCATCATAGAGATGGAAATGGAAGAAAAGAGTAAGTGAAAATGTTGAATAGAATATTTTAAAGGGCAGTTCAAGAAGACACAGTACAGTATTATTATTAAATGAACAAAGACCTGGAGTGAGAACACCAAAAGGAAAAAACAAAACAAAACAAAAAAAACACTTAGCATTTTTTAAGCTGAAATAACTGAAGAAAAAATTCAAGGTTTGCTTTGCAATATTGAAGGACTCTAGAGCTCTGGTAGCGTAGTGGTTACGAATCGGGCTGCGAACCAGAAGGTCAGCAGTTCGAAACTACCAGCTGCTCCGCGGGAGAAAGATGAGGCGATCTGCTCCCGTAAAGATGTACAGCCTCGGAAACCCTATTCAGTGTGGCTATGGGTCGAAACCAACTCGACGGCACTTAACAGCAACAATAACAGAGACAAAACATTGAATTACATTTGTTGTTGTTGTTGTTAAGTGCTGTCAAGTCTGTTCTGAACCATAGAAACCCCGTGTAGGCTTTTTGAGGAGCAGCTGGTGAGCTTGAACCACCTTGTAGTTCAAATGGCTTTGCTGTCTGGTACATTAACCCGGGCTCCCACTGAATTACATAGAAATTACATAGAAAGCATCAAAAGAAGATGAAAAGAATGCACAGTTACTGTAGCACAAAGAAATAGTTGTTGTTCAAGCACATCAAGAGCTATCATATGATCAAGAGCCAATGGTACTGAAGGAAGAAGTCCAAGGGGCCCTGAAGTTATTGACAAAGAAAAAGGCTCTTAGAATCAATGGGGTGTAAACTGAAGTCTTTCAACAAACTGATGCAACATTAGAGGCACTAAAATTTCTCTGCCAAGAAATTTGGAAGACAGCTACCTGGCCAACTTATTTGAAGAGATCCACATTTGTGCCCATTCCAAGGAGAGGTGACTCAATGGAATGCAGAAATCATCAGACAATATCATAAATATCACATGCAAGAAAATATTGCTAAAGAGATTTCAAAAATGGCTGCAACAGTACACTGACAGGGAACTGTCAGAGGTTGAAGCTGGATTCAGACGAGAACATGGAATGAGGGATATGCTTCTTGACATCAGATAGATATTGACTGAAAACAGAGAATACCAGAAACATTTACCTGTACTTTACTGACTATGCAAAGGCTTCCAGTTATGTCGATCGTGACAAGCTTTGGGCAACATTACAGAGAATGAGCTTTCTGGAACACTTAATTGTACTTATGAGAAACTTGTACATAGACCAAGAAGTAGCTGGTTGAACAGAACTAGGGGAGAGTGAATGGTTTAAAATTAGGAAAGATGTGCAGCAGAATTGTATTCTTTCACCATAGTTATTCAATCTGCATGCGGAGCAAAAAATTGAGAAGCTGGGATATATGAAGAAGTTAATACTAACCAGACACACACAGACTACTAACAAACAGTGAAAATTACACAAACAAAAGAATACAAAATAGATTATTGTATTTACTAAAAATTATAAACTTATGTGCATCAAAAGATTTCATCAAAAGAGTGAAAAGGGAGCCCACAGAATGGGAAAAAATATTTTGTAATGACTAATCAGATAAAGGACTCTTTTTAAAATCTGTAGGAAACTATAATACCTCTACAAGAAAAAGACAAATAACCCAGTTAAAAAATGGGCACAGAAAATGACCGGACACTTCACTAAAGAAGATTTTTGGGCAGTCAGCAAACATATGAAGAAATGTGCACGATCACTAGCCATTGTTGTTGTTGTTGTTGTTAAGTGTTGTTAAGCAGTTTCTGACCCATAGAGACCCTGTATAGAGTTTCCAAGGAGTGGCTGATGAGCTTGAACCACCGACCTTGTGGTTCAAATGACTTTGCAGTCCAGCACTTTAGCCCATGATGCTATAGCCATTAGAGAGATGCAAATCAAAACAACAATGAGATATAATTTCACACCAGCAATAACAACAAAGTTCAAAAAAAGCAGAGGACAATAAATGCTGGCAAGGATGTGGCGAAACTGTGACCTTCCTACATTGCTGGTGGGAATGCAAAATAGTCTAACCACTCTGGAAAACAATATGGTGCTATCTCAGAAAGTTGGAAATAGAAACACCTTTTGATCCAGGAATTTCTCTACTTGGTATATATCCACAAGAAATACAAGCCATGACACAAGTAGACACATGCACACCAATAGCAGGACTATTCACAACAGCAAAAAGATGGAGACAGACTAAGTTTCCATCAGTGGAAGAATGGATAAACAAACTTTGGTACATACACCCAAAGGAATATGAGGGTACCTTGAAGTAGAACAAGGAAGTTGTAAGCCACCACTTAACATAGATGAACCTTGAGAATATTATGATGAGTGAAATCAGTCAGTCAGAAAATGACAAATATTGCATGAGACCATTATTATAAAATATCCATAAAGGGGGAAAAAATTCTTTGTTGGTTACCGGATGGGGAGGAAGAGGTAGAGCTCAGGGTAGGGGATAGACACATCATAGTTCAGGTCTTGGGGAGGGCAATACACAAGAAGGGGGTGGAGGATGGAAGAATAAGGTTGATAGGGGAAAACTGAGGCAAGTTTGCATGGGTTAAATGGGACAGAGTTAAATAGTGATGAATGCTCAACCTTGGAACAATAGGGCTCTATGATACAGAGATTGAGACACAGTATGAAGAGAAATAATGTTAAGTGCTTGACTCTTTAAAGAATATTGCTTTCCCTTGCCTACTATTATAAAATAGACAAATAGACACTTCAGGAAATATGATTACAGAGAGCCTATCTTCAGTCTATAACTGATTGAAATACCAAAAAGGGCTTCTACAACTTGCCCAGTGAAATGGGCTTCTTATAGAGTCTTTGTAGTGTATAAGACCTTGGGTAGGATTCTGAGAGCCATCCAAAAACCTCTGAGGTGGGACATTCACGCTTGAATGGAAAAGCAGACCAGCCTGGAACAGCTAGAGCAACAGAAGATACTTCTTGAAAGAAAGACCAGCAGGACAAACCCAAAACAAAAATGGCAGTCTGATTGGCTACTACAAGAACAAGCAAGTTGTTCATGGGGGAGCCATCAAGGCAAGCAATCAAGTCCCTTCAGGACAATCCCACCCCCTTTAAGGCTGAAATTCAAAGGGAACACATGAGCAGGCATGTAAGATTGCTGCTGACCACACTGGTCTAATGGTTAGTGAAGAGGGAGAAAGGCAGCAATGAAGATACGGGCTGAGTTCGAGCACATTCCACAGACTCCCATTGACTTGGAGATGAGAAAAAGAGAAGAAGAAGTGATGGTTGGTCCAAAGTGTCCTGAGCCCTTGGACAAAGACATAGCCACAGAGAGCTAAAGCTGAGAGTGAAGACTCCAGTTGACAAAAATTGAGGGAAGACACACAAGAACATCCAAACTTGTAAATATTATCCATTTAACCTAGTCTCAATGGCTTGATGATCAGAACTTGATTAGAGGAAGATAAAAAACAAACAGCTTTTGATAAATGAAACAAGTGTAAATTGCTACAGAGTGATGATGGACATGGCCTATACTTATGGATGTAGTACCTCAAAATATCAACTGAGGGGGAAGGAGTCGTCACATCAATCATCAATCCCATCTACCCTGT
>NW_006408537.1:16695491-16698041 GCF_000296735.1 Chrysochloris asiatica | reverse complement strand
GTGTGACGGAAGGTAGAATCTCCACTGAGTAGTATACAAACTGTCTAGGCGGGGCTGATGAAATGAAATGCGGATGGGTTTCTTGTAATACAATAGTGAATAATTGTTATCAGGACTGATGGTGAGGGTTGGACACGTAAAGATAGATGTTTTGTAGCAAGGAGGGGAGTGATTAACTTTGCAGCCTAGGAGCGGAGTTCCCTGGGACCATCAAGGGAGAAGAGTGGAGAGCAGGACTCTATCCAGAGAAGCAGTGATGCCTGAGATGGAGGCAGAGATGATGACGTGGAGAGATGGAGCAGTTGGGGACTTTAGACACAGAGAGGGAGAGGGCTGTGTGCTGATGACCCGGGGCAGGCTTGTAGTGTATACCCTTTGGTTGGTTAATGATGCATGGAGGGGATTGTAACCATAGCAATGAAACAATATACAATAAGATGAATTTAAAATTGCTGTTCTCCCATGTAAACTATCACATAATTCACAATAAAACATTAAAAAAACAAAGCCACCCCACCTGAAGAGGGCAGCCTTCACCAGTTCTGATCCCAGGGAGACAAGAGGGTCCAAAGACAAGACAGAAGGTCCAGGAGCTTCCAGAAAAGGGATTTCTGGTGAGGGAAATTATAATGAAGGAACAAATTTGGTTCTAAAGGATTGTGGGCAAGCTGGCACCAGCACTTGATCAGGAACCCTCACACCACCTCCTCCCCGCACGTAAACAGCTCTTTGTCTGGCAGGCCCAGAGTCTGGTTTTCAAACACACAATTTTCACCCTTTAATAAAGTTTGGTTCAGAGGCATGAAAAAAATTAAAAAGAGTTAATTTCAGAGTGTTCAGGGGAAGGTAGAATCCTCACTGAATAGTTGTGATCTTTTCTAGATGGGTCTGCTGAAAGGAGATGGGGATATGATTCTTAGGATTCAATGGTGAGTAATTGTTACCATGACTAATTGCGACTGTCACAACTCTAAAGGTAGAAGTTTTGTAACAAAACAGGGTAGTAGTTATCTTTACATTCCAGGAATCTTGCGGTTCGTGGCCCGATTCATAACCACTACGCTACCAGAGCTCCTGTTAGGGGCATTTTTTTTTTTTTTTACTTGCTGTTGCCTAGGGTGGAGTCCTGCAGGTTAACATGCTGAACTGCAAAGTTGTTTTGAACCACAATACTGGTGCTCATTATCTGCCTCTCAGAAACCCTATACAATGTCTCTATGAGTTGAAACTGACTGGATGGCACTTAACAACAACAGTTGCCTGGGATGCGCTTCTCCATATTCTTTGCATGGTAAATGTATCTCTTTGTTATTAAGTATTCTGTTAATTGTGTCTGAAATTTGAGAACATCTTTGTCAATGATATCTCAGATTCGACAAAATGTAGATTATTCTTCCTTCTTATCTACCACCATCATTGCTCTTCACAAGACTCTTATTACAAGATGGCTTCAAAAATTTTGCAAATTTCATTGCTTTACCTCTTCTTTTCTAAACTTCCCATACTATGGAGTTCCCTTTATAAAAAAGCTTTTGCTATGGTTAAGTTCTGTTCTTAAACATAGATATTGTTGTTGCTGTTAAGTGCTGTGGAGTCAATTCTGACTCATAGCAACACTGTATAGGGTTTCCAAGGAGGAGATGGTGGGTTTGAACTGCTGACTTTATGGTTAGAAGTCCAGTACTTACTCCACAGTGCCACACCAGAATTTTTTTTCAAATACTATGTGGTTTCATGTGCTTTATCTTGAATAAGATTATTATAAATCCCATCTCTGTTTTCATGTTCTTATCTAACCTTGCTTGGCCATTAAGCTTATTGCTGCATGGCGTTTCATAATGTGATTTTGCACATTTTATTTATCCATCCTCTTAGTGATGCATCCATAGGTTGTTTCCAAACCCCTGTCACCATAAACAACATCTTTGTATGCATTTTGCAAGAATGGCTTTGAGTATGTATCCAGGAGTGGAATCCTTGCCTGTTTATTTAGTTACTTTCTTCAAAATACCAAAACATACCTTTATGGATATAAAAATAGTTAATTGTATCAGATAGTTAATTGCATCGGTGAATTATTCAACAAATGGCTAACTATGTGCAAAACACAAGATGGGTAGCTCTTATAGACCTTATATCAAAGTAATTACAGATGGATCAAATATTCAAATATTTAGAAGAAATGAAGCCATGGACATACTGGCTGAAAGCATGGAGAAAGTGAAACAGAAATCTGTCCATTCTCTAGCATCCCTACTAACATCTTCTTCACATCTGCCCATCCCTCTGTACCCTATTACATTTACCAGGAGGGCAGAATTATGTTCCTCCTTGTTAAAGAAACAACAACAAAACTCCAAAGATTTCCTGTTCCCATTACAATGCAATTCAAATTCCTTACTCTGGTTTAGCCTAGCACCTAGTCCCTTGCCTTTTTTTTTTTTTTTTCAGACATCAAAATCCTTTTCTTACCTTACTGCAGTGTAATAGAAAGGCACTCTTCAAATTATTTGAAAATAGCAAACTATCTCCTGCTATGGGGAATTTGCT
>NW_006408537.1:16693572-16694091 GCF_000296735.1 Chrysochloris asiatica | reverse complement strand
ATGAATGAATGCATGTGCTCAACACACATGTAACTATTGTTTTATGTATCTCTCTCATATTTTGAGCATATTCTCAGGGAGGACCAGTCTCAGGAGAAGGGCTTCATTGTTGGTAAAGTGAAGGAAGGGTCAGCAAAAAAGGGGAAGACCCACAACAAGATGGACTGGCACAGCGCTAGCCACAATGGGCTCAAGTGTAGCAATGATTGTAAGAATAGTGCAGGACAGGGAAGTGTATCGTTCCAGTGTCCATAGGGTTGCTATGAGTTGGAAATAACTTGACGGCACCTAACAACAACAACAAAGGTAGAACACATATATTATATCCAACACTTAGCTTATTGACTGGAACATTGTATTGTTTTACTAACTTGACTGTTTTAATTGGTGACTTTCAAACTTACGTCTTAAAATGTAAGAAAAACATTTAATATGTATTTTTGTTCTATATTCTTGGCATTTAAAAACAATTAGGTCAATGTTGTTATTACATGCTGTTGAGTAGTTTCAAATGAGGCT
>NW_006408537.1:16679988-16692262 GCF_000296735.1 Chrysochloris asiatica | reverse complement strand
TAATACTTATAATTAGCATATAACTCTAGAGATATAAAATGAAAGGTATTTTTAGAGGTAATAGACAGTCTCTGAGTTCAAATAAATGTGTTGATTTAAAATTCTGAGAAGCTAACATAATTGTGAGAACATGTGTTATTGATATTTAAGAATGAAAATGAAGTTTCCCCAAGTTCCTTAAGGTAGAGAAATTAATTGCCATGTGAGCATTTAAGTGTATATTCATCATATAATAGTTTAGCATGGAGTTAAACAATTACTTTAAGATGGCTTTAAAACCGGTCAGACCTGGCTAGAATCTGAAAACGGTAATATTAGCATGTCTAGAGAATGAGTGACTATGACGTGGGAGTTGTTATAAGGACATTGAAAGAAGAACCATGGAGACAACTTAAGACAATCTCCAAGCACAATGAGAGTGACAAACCTGACATAAAAAATTCACCAGCACAAGCCTAGTGTTAAATAAGACAACACTGTGCACATGGAGGCTGCAGTTTATAACGTGCCATGAAGCCAGTGTTGTCATTTTTGATATTAACTGTCATCAAGTGAGTTCTGATCCATAGCAACCCTGTATAGAGTTTTTTAGTGGTGGTTGGTGAGTTTGAACCACCAACCTTACTGTTTAAACCGACCTTGTAGTTGAGTGCATGTAGATCATTGCTAATATGTTGTGTTCTTAATTTACAGATTTTATATTATGCAGATTACATAGAATATTTTATTTCATTTTCAACTCAGTTGGATAAGATATCTAGTTATTAGCTCCATTCATGAATGAGAAAAATGATTTGCTCAAAGTGTTATAGTCAATGTATGACAGAAACAACAGAAAACTCTCACTGAGTTAATTCTGACTCATTGTTGTTGTCAAGTTGATTCCAACACATAGCGATCCTGCATAGGGTTTCCAAGGAGCAGCTGGTGAGCTTGAACCACCGACCTTGCAGTTCAAACGGCTTAATTCTGACTCATAGCGACCCTATAAAACAGGGTAGAACAGCTCCATAGGGTTTCAGCAATTAAATCTTTAGAGACTCTAAGTCTTTTGTGAACAGATAATTTCATTTTTCTCCTATTGAGTGTCTACCTTTCAGTTAGCAGCTAAACATTTAACCCACTGTGCCACTAGGGCTCTTATTCATGCCAAACTAAGAGTTTGAACCAATTGCATCTGATTTCAGAGCCCATACTGGATTGCAAATGGTTGGTGTTTCAAACTGACCAGATGCTCCTTGGAAACTCTATACAGGGTTGCTATGAGTCGGAATCAATTGGATGGCACTTAGCAACAACAACTAGCAAATACTGTGGACTTAGTTCTGATATTCAGGTTCTAAACTCAAGTGCAGGTATGATTGTAATTCATGTTATATTTTCTTGAGTATATGCTAGAAAACTTATCTCTCTGAACTCTGTTCAGTGTCACATTACCAAAAAACAAGTTAAATATGGGCTTACTTGTGATTATCTACTAATCTGTAGTGAACAATTTCACATTTTTTTTTACCACATCATAGATTCTGTAATTAGGTATGACTGGCTTTTTTTTTTTTTTCTCTCTTACAACACCACAGTACCTTCCTACAGAATAAAAATCCTTGTTGAAATTTATAGTCACTGTCAGGGACAAGGGTTATTGGGCAATCCTCCTTTGTTGGTGCTGTTATATTTCTCAATATAAATTAATAAATTGGCCTACATTTATAATTTAACATGAAATTATTTTTCTTATTAGTTTTTCAAAAGTGAAGGTAACAATCAAACAATAAACTCCCTTTTTCCTTAAACAGAATCTTTATTTAGCATTGTACCTTGAGTAACCTTTATTTTGGTGGTCTGTTTTAGATTATAAACTTGTATAAAATGAATATGACTTGGAAAGTAAGACGTGCCATTGTATACTCTCCAATCAGCTTTCTGAGAAGATCAGGATGCTGTTAAACCTTCTAGATAGTGATATATGATAAAACAGAACTTTATGACTGCTGACTTTAGGACAAGAGTGTGGTAGAAGTTGAATTAAAAGATGAAAATGCATTCCTAGAACAGCTAAGGGTAACCTAATGTGCTTAAGGTTTTTTAGGAATTTTCTGAACAAGTAATCAAAGAAATATGTTTTACATCCTTTGTTTTTTCCTCCTGTTTACTTCTTCTTCTTTTTTTTTTTTAATGTTTTATTGTGAATCATATGATAGTTTACATGAGAGAACTTTAGTTTTACATTCATTCTATCGTATATCATTTCATTGCCATGGTTCCAATCCCCTCCATGCGTCATCAACCGACCAAAGGGTATACCCTACGAACCTGCTCCCTACACTCTCACCCCGTCACACAGTCCCTCTCCCTCTCTGGATCCAAAGTCCCCAGCCGCTTCATCACTCCATGTCATCGTCTCTGCCTCCATCTCAGGCATCACTGCTTCTCTGGGTAGGGTCCCGCTCTCGGCTCTTCTCCGTTGATGGTCCTAGGGACCTCCACTCCTAGACTGGAGAGTTAATCACTCCCTTCCTTGCTATAAAATGTCTACCTTTACATTTCCAATCCTCACAATCAGTCCTGATAACAATCATTCACTATTGTATCACAAGTGACCCTCCTACATTTCATTTCATCATCTCTGCCTAGACAGATTGGATAGTACTCACTGGAGATTCTGCCTTCCTCCAAGCTCCCTGGCTCTAGGTTCCCTCTTGAAAGCTTGTTAGCCAGTCTCTTCTTGCCTTTGTAGTCCTTCCCCCACCCCCATTTTGGGTATCCAATGTCCAAGTTGCCCATCTCTGTATACTCTGTGTGTGGAGGGGGTGGGAATGTTTCTTTCTGTAAGGATTTGTTCCCTCTTTTGAGTTACTGCATCCATAGGTGTAGGTCAAGTTCATCAAATTGCATCTTACTCTTTTTTCCCTCTTCTTTCTTCTCCTGGTTGAGTTCTGATCATTCAGTCATCAAAGCCAGGTCAAGTGGGTACCATCTGCAAGTGTGGGTGTTCTTGTGCATATGCCCTCTCTTCCTATCGGCTGGTAGTTTCACTCTCCACTCTAGTCCTCTGTGGCCATGCCACTGACTCTGGGCCTAAGAGTCCCCGGGTCTCCCCATACTACTGGCCAACCAGGTCTCCACCCGGGGCCACAGAAGCCCACCAAACATTGTAGGGCTTAGCTTGCCGCTTCATTGCTGCTTTTACCTCTCTTCCCCCTATCGGTGATGAGTGTGGTCATCAATCAGAGCGTGTATTTCCGTTGAGTCTTAGTCTTGGAAGGAGGTTTGCACTGAGGGAACCTAACCACTTGCCTTGATGTTTCCTAGGCAAGCAACTTGTTTGTTCTTGTAGTAACAGTCCATCTGCCTCCATTTTTCCCTGTAGGTCTTTCTTTCAAGAAGTATCTTCTGTTCTTCTAGCTGCTCCAGGCTGGTCTGCTTGTCCTTTCAAGTGGAAATTTCCCATCTCTGGAGATCTGGATGTGGTTCAGCCTTCTGTCTATAGTCTTATGTATTGCAAAGGCTCTGCAGGAAGCCTCCTTCACTGGGTGTGTTGTAGCCCTATTTTAGGTATTCCAATCAGTAATAGGCAGAAGACGGACTTACAAACTTTCTATGGTGATGTTTCTGACTATTCCTTTCTCTCCCCCTTCAGTGTCTATTTTATATTATAATGCAAGGAAGACCAAGATTCAAAAGACAGACAAGCATCTTAACATTATTCCCCCCTTTTCCCCATTTCAACCATGACTTAATCTCTGTATCCCAGAGCCCTGTAGTTCTAAGGTTGTGCATACATCATTCTTTATCTCTGTCCCACTTAGCCCATTCAAACATGCCTAATTGTTCCCCCATCTGTTTTGTTCTTCCATTTCCCTCTCCCTCCTTGTATATTGCCCCCCGCCCCAGCACCCAAACTTTCCTGTGTCTAATTCCTGCCCTGTGCTCCACCTTCCCCCCCCCCCGACCCCTCCTGTTTACTTCTTGTTTTCTGAGTATACTGTTGATTTTGTGGTTCAAGTCCATCTTATGGTCCAATGCATGGCTACAGTCCCACACCATCCATTACTATGGATGTTGTTGTTATTGTTGTTGTTAAGTGTTGTTGAGTTGGTTCTGACTCATAGCAACCCTGCATAGGGTTTATTAGTAGCAGCTGGTGAATTGAACTGCTGACCTTGCAGTTCAAACTGTCCTTGTGGTCCAGCTCATTAAACAACAGTGCTACACCAAGACTTCATTACTGTGGATAGTAATAGTAAAAGTGGAAAGCAGCAGTTTCTCAGTGAAGTTTTGTTTTGTTTTCTATTGTTTACTGAATATTGGAGCAATTCCAAATGACAGACACAGTGTTAAATTTTGAGAATTCAGTGGTTAAAGTAGGGAAACATGTTTTAAATTGTCTCACAAAGCTTATTCTCTACTTGGTTATAATGCAGAAATAAAAACAAACTAACAAAAGAATGTACCTTAATATCAAAGAAAGGTAAAGACTAAAAGGATTTCCTAATGATTTCTTAAAAGTCCAAATCATTAACATTGCAACATTTTTTGATAATGTAAACATACCTAAGTAGTAGTATTGTGTTTCCTGAAGTCTGCTAATAATAAAAACCAACATCATTATTGCCTAATATTAGGCTTAAATAAAACATCTATTTTTTGTAATAGTAATATTAATAATGTTAGTAATATCAATAATAGTATATTGCTAAATTTGTGGACATTCATTAATATTCATTGACATATGCATCTTACGGAATTTATAATTTGGTATTTTTAGGCAGAATGATAAAGAGACTTATACACGTATTAGACATATCAGTATTAATGATAATATCTTATAGAATTACTTTTTAATATTTGTTTTATCCATCAGTTAAGAAACAGCCTATCATCTTAATATTGCAAACAAAATAATTACAAATGGTTCAATAAACATGATTTCTGAATTATGTAAATAATTAATCAAGGCAAGAGTATTTTGCCATTGAGCACCATTAAATTTATTTAAAAAAAAAAGAATGATAACAATTAAAGCTATATTCATAAAATTAAATATCAAATCTGATATAATTTAGGAAAAGTTTAGCAAAAATAAAATAAAGCAAGAGATCTGTCTTTTGAGTGACATTGAGAAGAAAAAATATAGAGACAATAAAATGAGCATGAAAAGCCTTCAAAAGCTAGTATAAATATTTTCATATTTATGGCCAATACTTTTTTTACATGAATTGTGAAAGTCATGCAATTTTATTTTATTTTAATTGACATTTTATGGCACTATGTGTGCTGATGGATGATGGTTTTTTGTTTTTTTTTCTAAATTTAAGCAATCAGAACTACTCTATGATTAAATAAGCTCTCTCTAGCAATCCTCAATATCCTATTCTTCAGAGAAGGTGAAAATCATATTTTTTATTTAAAGAACCAAAGAATACAAAGCACTATTTTGTTTCCTTGATTCAAACAGAATGAAGGTTCTTTAAAATATTAGAGAGAACATTATGTTAAAATTTTCTACAGAGAACCACAAAAAGACTTAGTTAAAGAAATACTTATGATAACTAGTAGAGATTTTCGTATTTGTATTCAACTAGGCAGTGTCATTATCTTATAATAAAAAAGTAATTCTAGGTGGAATCAAATAAATTTATATTTGATTTTCAACCATTAGGCAAGGAAGTTTGTAATCTAGGAAGCTCCTGTTTACTGTTAATGTCTGCACGTACACTTGTATTACTTTGTTTTTCAGAAACCTAATCAAATAAATGTCTTTTATAGATGACTTCTGAAATGTAGCACTAAAGGCCTTAACCTGTTTCAGTATAAAGGTAAACCCAATAAAGCCATGTGTAGGCTGACATAAGGCTTAGCCTTTATTTAACTAATCTGAAGATGAATATAGTAAGCCATCATCTGTTTTTTTGTTTGTTTTTAATTTAAATTAAAAAACAAAATATTTGTCTATATTTTAAATACTTCCAATTTCATTCATACTTCATCATTTTCATTTTCAGCTTCTTATGTCTCCCAGACTGAATGCTTGCTTGTGTTTTCAGGAATTACTAGAATTTTTTTTTTTTTTTTTTAAATTCAGGAACAGACTATGGAAAAAATAAAGAGCCCTTGTGTTGCTAGGGAAACGTGATGCTGAAGGTTTAGTGACAACCTCAGATGATGTTGTACAGTAAAGACTGCTAGGATAAGAGGCCATAAACGGAACCTGCTGATGCAAAGAATGTGCTTAGAATGTTACTTATTGATTCTATGATGATTTTTGTAAAAGAAGTAATGCAGACTCTGTCTTCTTCAAAAGAATTCATGGAACTATAATAAAGAAAACCTCAAGGAATTTATACTATTGAAAGGGAGAATAAATGAAATTTCATCACCATCTGTGAGTTTAGAAAGAGAATTGGACTTATTGGTTGCTTTAGAATTCTATCAAATTAAGATTCTATTAATATATCCTGATCTTGTAGTTCAGTTTGAATGCTTGCCTTATTTTTATCCTTAGATTTAAAATTATTAAATTAAGCATGAATAATTTATGCTATACTTGGTTCTGTGGTAAGTGTACAGAAAATAGATTCAATTAATCTTCTTATGACAGAAAAACAATACTACACTGAAATACTTGAGTAAAACCATACTGTAGACAAAAGTTTATTTCTGTTTGTAGCAATAAATTAAATTATGCATATTTATATGTGGTTTATATAATTATTAGTATTATATTAGCATATATAATTCATTTACCATTTTTGCATATTAAGATGCTGCTATTAAGCTTTTATTAATCAGAGAGAAGGAAAAGAATTGATATTGGCCCAAAGAAATAGGTAATATATAAGTATAAAGAGACCTCTTGAATCACTGAATAATTTTCAAATACAGTGTAATAGTATCATGCACATATCCAGTGATAGCTGTTCACCAGACTATGCTTTGCTTAAGATCACTGTACTGGTAATCATAAGATTGGCAGTTCAACAACAACACATGCCTTGCTTAAGGACTACTGATACAATGGATAAAGCATTGAGTTGCTAACTGCAAGGTCAATGACTCAACTCCCCAGGAGAAAGATAAGGCTGTTTGGTCCCATAAAGAGTTGCAGTCTCGGAAACCCTAAGTAGCAGTTATTTATACAAATTGGAGGCCTGGTGTGGCGCTGTGGGCTAATGCATCAAAATCATTTGAACTGCAAGGTCGGTGGTTCAAGCTCACCAGATGCTCCTAGAAAACCCTATACAGGGTTGCTATGGGTCAGAATCAATTTGACGGCACTTAACAACAACAAATAGGGTCATTACGAGTCAGAATTAACTATTTGGACATGGTTTTGACTTGATTTTAGAATGTTTCTTTTCATGAGTTGTTGTTAAATGCCATCGAATCCATTCTCTTTTCATGAAACTAGTAGATATTTCCACCACTCGTCTGTCAGTTTGTTGTACTGTGGTGGTTTCCATATTGCTGTGATGCTGGAAGTTATGCCACTCATATTTTGAATGCCAGCAGGATCAATCATTGCAGACCAGTTTTAGCTAGGCTATAATAAGACAGATTCAAAAGGAAAGACAAATTACTTCCAAATGTTTAGTCCCTGAAAACCTTATGAGTAGCAGTATAAAACTGTCAGATAACACCTGAATATTAAACATAATGAATAGCACCAGATTATTGTCAGGTATAGTGCCAGAAGATAAGCCCCTCATTGGAAGGCTCTCAAAAAAGAACTGGGGAAGCCTGCCTCCTCAAAGCCTGCCTTGACCATGATGATGCAAATGGAGTAAAACTTTCAGGTCCTTCATTTGTTGATGGGGCACAACTCAAAATGAGAAACAACTGCAAATATCCATTAATAATTGAAACATGGAATGTATTAAGTATGAACCTAGGAAAATTGAAAATTGTCAAAAATGAAATGGAATGCATAAACATTTATATTCTAGGATTTAGAGAGCTTAAATAGACTGATATTGGCCATTTTAAATCTGATGATCATATGGTTTACTATGCAAAAAATGACAAATTAAGGAGAAATAGCATTACATTCATCATCAAAAAGAACATTTCAAGGGCTATCTTGAAGTATAATGCTGTCTGTGATAATATAATATTCACATGCCTACAAGGAATACCAGTTAATAGCACTATTACTCAAATTTATGTACCATCCACTAAATCAATTGATGATGAAATTGAAGAATTCTACCAAATCCTTAAGTCCAAAATTGATCAAACATGCAATCATGATATATTGATAATTATTGGTGATTGGAATACAAATGTTGGAAATAAAGAAGACGAATCAGTAGTTGGAAAATATGGCTTTGATGATAGAAATAATGCTGGAGATCACATGATAGAATGTTGCATGACCAATGATTTCTTCATTGCAAATACCTTTTAAAGCAACATAAAAGACAAATATACACATAGATTTCACCAGATGGAAGACACAGAAATCAAATTGACTACATCTGTGGAAAGAGACACTGAAAAAGTTCCACATCATCATCCAAAATAATTTCTCATACACAATTACTCATACACAGGCTGAAGCTTAAGAAAATTAATACAAATTCATGAGCTCCAAAATATGATCTGAACACATCCCACCTGAAATTAGAGATCATCTTATGAATAGAATTGATGCATTAGACGTTTGTGACCAAAAATCAGAAGAGTTGTGCGATGGCATCAAGAACATCATACAGGAAGGAAGCCAAAGGTCATTAAGAAGATAATGAAGAAATATAAGATCAAGATAAATGTCAGAGGAGACTTTGAAATTGTTCTCAAGCATAGAGATAATAAAGTAAATGGAAGAAATGAGGCGGTAAAAGAGCTGAACAGAAAATTTCAAAGGGCAACTAAAGAAGACAGAGTCAAATAATATAATGAAGTATGCAAGAATCTGGAGTTAGAAAACCAAAAGAGAAGGTCACATTCAACATTTCTCAAGCTGAAAGAATTGAGGAAAAATTTAAGCCTCAGCTTGAAAAAGTGATGGATTCTTTGGGCAAAATATTGAATGACACAGAAAGCATGAAAAGAAAATGGAAAGAATACAAAGAGTTACTGTACCAAGAAGAAATGGTAGACGTTCAACCATTTTGGGAGGTAGCATGTGATCAAGAGCCAATGACACAGAAGGAAGAAACTCAATGTGCACTTAAGACATTGGCAAAGAACAAGGTTCAGGAAATTGATAGAATACATGATGGATGGGAGGACTGGTGACAGATTTAAGGATTATGGAGTGATAGTGTAGTGGTTACGAATCGGGCTGCGAATCGCAAGATCAGCAGTTCGAAACTACCAGCTGTTTTGCGGGAGAAAGATGAGGCGTTCTGCTCCCGTAAAGATTTACAGCCTCGGAAACCCTGTACAGGGGAACTATGAGTCGGAACCAACTCCACGGCACTTAACAACAACAACATAGTATGTTGGAGTCCTTATGTCACGCTGTAGGATAAGCACTGGACCATAAGGTCAGTTTGAACTACAAGGTCAGCGATTCAAACACACCAGTGGCTCTTTAAACCCTACAGGTTCACTATGATTTGGAACTGACTCTAAAGCACTAAACAATAACGATATAGCATGTTGGAAAAGTCAGATATTTGGGATATCTTTAACCTTCATGTCATAGGGACCAGCCCCGTGCTTATCTTTCAAAAAGACATTATTTATGCAGATATAATATATTTAAAATGTAAATGATTTTTCCCACCTCTCTCATCTTTAACATAAGCTCCAACATGACCTTTCCAAATACACTCCATGATTTCCTAGGACAACAATCATTAGGATACAAGTTCTCTTTCTAGTTAAGAAATAGGCTCTTATGTAATAAGACCTGCCTCTTCCAATGACTAGTTCTGTGACCTTTCAGAAATTAGTTTATCTCTGTATAAAATTTAATGGCTTATTTTTGAGGATTTCTAAGAGAGTTAATACATGTGACATGAAACAACACAAATCAAAATTATTAAGAACATGGCTTGTGCTTTTAAAAATATTAGCTAGTGTTCAAAATTTATATTAACAGGGCTTGCACATAACCAGATTAGATGCTAAAATAAATAATTGTTCCCTCCCACATTCAAAGTACTCATATTATGTTTGATTCTCAGAAGTCCTGGTTGGGTAGTGAGCAAAGCATTGGGCTACTAATGAAAAAGTCAGTGGGTTCAATTCACCAGCTGCTTGTAGGATAAGATGGAACTGTGTGCTTCCTCAATGATTTACAACCTCGTGAAGCAGTCTATAGAGTCCTTATAAGTTGATATCTCCTCAAAGTGGGTGGATAGGTAAGAATTTGATTTTCATTGAGGAAATTTATAATGTTTGTTTAACTCTTGAAAGTTTGTTCCTGTCAATCTGCCTAAGTAATTTTAATTATTTCAGTCCTGGCAGAGTTCCCCTTTGACACTGTTAATCCCTTGAGTTAGTTATCTTTGTCTCCTTTTAAAACCTGAAAGACTATTGACCCATTTTCTCACTACCTGCTTACTTTTGAATTTCTTTACATCTCCCATATGCTTCCACAATCTTCCTGAAATAATGACCAATAACTTTCTTATGAGCATTCCAAAAGGCTTCACAAATCTCTTTCTTCAACATCTAGGATTTAATTTAAGTTCTACCTCTTATTAGTTGTATGATGCTGGTCAAGCTATTAAAATTTTATGAATCTCAGTTATCTACTTCTCAGATTTGCTGTAAAGAGAAAATTCAAAAATATATGTTTTGAACTCACTACAGTTAAACAGTGAGTGAATAATTATAAATTCTTTCTGTTCCTACCCTATCCTAACATCTTCTACATATTTAATCTTTCGACTGACCCTTTTCTTGAAAATATTTGTTCTCTTAGTTCCTTTGACACTTTTCTACCCTTCATCTAGACTGTGGTGGTCTAGATATAAACATTACTGTAAATATACATAAAAATGTGTACTAAAGAGGGTAAATCTTGGTGGTGGTGGTGGTTATGTGCCGTGGAGTCTGTTCTGACTCCTGTATAGGGTTTCCGAGGCTGCAAATCTTTATGGGAGCAGAAAGCCTCATCTTTCTCCCACGTAACAGCTGGTAGTTTCAAATTGCTGATCTTGGGGTTCTCAGCCCGATTTGTAACCGCTACACTACCAGAGCTGCTAAAGAAGGTAAATTTTACAATGTGTAAATTATACTGATGAATGTAACTTTTAAAAAATGCTTAAAATGTCATTATATTGATGATCTATAGGATAAGCACTGGACTGTTAGGTCAGTTTGAACTAAAGGTTGGCCATTCAACCCTTCAGCCACTCCTTAGGCATCTTTTGCATGTTATATATGAATTGGAATTGACTTGACAACATTTAACAACAACAGCACCAATATTAAATATACTTACCTTTAATATTCACGCACTATAACTGTCAAAATTCACTTCTTAAAATACTTCAATAAGAGACTTCTTGTTGTTAAGTTCCATCAAGTTGATTCCAACTTATAGTGATTATGTATAGGGTTCCCAAGGAGTGGCTGGTGAGTTTGTAAAATGCATATGAGATTATAAAATGGTACAACACTGTGGCAAATGGCATGACACTTCCTTAAAATGTTGGAATTACAAATACCACATAATTCAGGAATCCCACTACTAGGTATATATCCTAGAAAAATAAGAGCCGTGATACAAGGTACATGCACAACCATGTTCATCACATAATCATTCACAATACAAAACGTTGGAAACAAATTAAATGCTGTTCAACAGATAAATGGATAAACATACTATTGTTGTTGTTAAGTGCCATTGAGTCAGTTCCTACTCATAGTGACTTTTGTAGGGTTTTTAAGGAGTAACTGATAGGTTTGAACTTCTAACCTTGAGGTCCACAGTCCAGTGCTGATCCAACAGCATCCCGCAACATTAACAAATAATGTTGAATCTATGAAACCTCATAATGTGGGTGTACTTGGAGGACATTAAGCTAAATGAAATAGGTCAGTCACAAAAGAAAAATATTAAATGAGACCATTTTTGTTTTTTTAAAAGCCAGAAGAAGGATTTCACACAGAAAGAAATATTATTTGATGGTTACCAGAGGTAAAAGGGTAAGGTAAGTTAAATAACTAGATGGTACACACATATTAACTTGAGTGAAGGGAAAGGCAATATACAATAAAGGAGAGATCAACACAAAATAATCAAGGTAAAGGAAAATAACATTAATACCAGTAACTCATGGTATTGGACATTATCCATGAAAAAAAAAAAAAA
>NW_006408537.1:16674609-16678880 GCF_000296735.1 Chrysochloris asiatica | reverse complement strand
TTCAAAATCTTCCAAAGACATCTTGTAGAAAAGAGCAATATATTGGAGTACCTGGTTTTTGTCATGCTTGATGTTAACATTTCCATAGGATAAATATACCAGTTTATTCTCACAACATTTAACTATGGAGTAAATATTAGCAATATATGCTATATATGAAAAATCAGGCCTATAGACCCTAAATCATTTATCATTGTTCATAATGTAAGTATTAATACATATATATTGAATCATGGTAATAATAATGTTACTTGTGAAAGATTTAATTTTGTCTAAAATTTGCTCAGGTATTTTCTTAGTCTGAGTTTGCTAGAGAAACAACATCAGTGAAGCTTTTCTATATATATGTTGTTTGTAAGTGCCATTGAGTCGGTTTGGACTCATGGAGACCCTGTTTAAGTTTTCCAAGGAGCATATGGTGGATTTGAACCACCGACCCTGTGGTTAGCATTCCAGTGCTTATTCTATAGTGTCACACCAGGACAACACACACACACATACACACATATATCAAGAGGTTTATAACAAGGAAATGACTCACACAGCTATAGAGGTGGATGGTCCCAAGTCTATGGATCAGATGTCAGGCTGGAGGCTTTAGACTCACATAGTTTCAGGGCTGATGAACCAAGATCAGCAGGACCGAGTGCAGGCAAGCAGAGAGGTCGGACAGGTAAGAGCACAGACTGTTGATGACTCTCAGGATCTGCAGGTAATAGAACAGGTCACTGAACAAAGAGGTCAGAGAATAAGCCAGTTGCAAGATTCAGACCCAGCAGAGAGCAAACAAGCAGGCCCCATCCCTGAGAAAGTTTCCTTTCAATTAATATAGCAGATCTCTCCTCAAGGCGGATTCTACATATTGACTGCTAAACTCCTGAGAATCCAGTTAATTTGACTCTAAATCTTAACTATCACAGATATGATTTTTCAAAGCTTAGTCAGTACTTATGAATTCCTGGTTAACATTACCTGCATTTGTCATTCATTTACACATATTCAAATTGTTATTACAGTCTATTAGTACGACCCATAACACATTGCCTTTGCATAGTATTCAATGGTGAATATTACTCAATTGTAAATTAATTGCCTTCTAAATATGTGAATAACCTTTTGAAAAAACACTTATCAAGTGTCAAATATTGGAAATTACTGGCCTGGAAATTGTGCACTTATTGTATTTTCTATAAAATTATCATGATACCTTGATAACATGAGTGACTCTTTATGTAGTCCAGAAAACATACATGACAACCTTATAATAAAGCTTTCATGTTGCCGAGCAAAACACCTATTTTATTTCTTAAGAGGTACCAAGAGTATAGTAGCAAGAAAATGTCATTTAACAATTTAAAGCAAACTTTGAAGACCAGGGTGTGCCAATAAAATTCTAAAACAATGTCTACAAGCAAGAGTTTGTGTTGTTGTTGTTGTTAAGTGCCATCAGGTCAGTACTGACTCATAGAGACCCTGTATAGGATTTCCAAGGAACAACTAGTAAGCTTGGACCTTGCATTTCAAAGTGACCTTGCATTCTAGCGCATTAAACACACAACGTCATACCAGGACTCCACGTAAGCAAGAATAGAGCACAATTATATGAGATGGAATTGAGCAAGTGTTAAGGGATTTACAAACAGTGAAAAAAATAAGTTGAAGGAAATTTAATAATAATACATTTCACCATAATTTTGTTTTGTTATTATAGCCATTAGCATCTCCACATCCACATTTCAACTTTCTATAAATAAATTGGTAGTTGATTAAATTTGTGTCTTTTAAAATGTTTAGAATGATGGGTTAAATGGGACAGAGGTAAATAGTGATGTATGCTCAACCTTGGAACAACAGTGCTCTGTAATACAGACATCGATGCAGAGTCTGAAAAGATAAAAGAGTGGGAATAATGTTAAGATACTTGCCTGTTTTATGAATATTGGTTTCCCTTGTCTACTATTGTAAAATAACACTTGAGTGGGATAGAAAAGAATATCAGGAAACATGACTACAGAGGGATTGTAAGCCCATATTCAGCCTATAACTCATTGGAATACCTAAAAGGGGTTCTACAACTTGCTCAGTGAAATAGGTTGCTTGCAGAGCCTTTGTAGTGTATAGGACCTTAAGTGGAATACTTAGCCCCATCCAGAAACTTCTGAGATGGGACATTCCCACTTGAAAGGACATGCAGACCAGCCTGGAACTGCTAGAGGAACAGATGATACTTCTTGAAAGAAAGGCCAACAGGAAAAATCTAAAACTAAAATGGCAGTCTGATTGGCTGCTACAAGAATGAGCAAGTTGTTCACGAGTGAGCTATCCAGGCAAGCAATCAAGTCCCTTCAAGACAAACCCCCTCTCCCAAGACAGAAACTCAAAGGAAACACATGAGCAGGCATGTAAGATTACTGGTGACCACGTTGGTCAACTGGTGAGTGGAAGAGGGGTAAAGGCAGCAATGAAGACCTGGACTGAGTTCAACCACTTTCCATAGACCCCCATCAATCTGGAGATGAGAGAGATAAGAGGAAGGGCTGGTGAACTGGAAGTGTGGTGAAACCTGGGGACTCCTGAGCTGATGGACAAGGACATAGCCATGGAGGGTTAGAGCTGAGAGTGCATCCAGCTGATGAACGCCCAAACTTGAAGATAGTATGCATTCGACCTAGCCTTAATGGCTTGATGATCAGAACTCAACTAGAGAAAGAAAAAAAAAAAAAAAACAACTTTTGATAAAGGAAACAAGTGTAAATTGCCACAATATGATAAACTTGACTCATTCTTATAGATGTTCTAGCTCAAAATACCAACTGAGAGGGAAGAAGTCTTCATATCAATTATCAATCCTATCTCCTCTGTATACAGGGTTGGTAGGGATGAGCAATTTAGACATTGACTACCTAAAATGGAGGGGGGAGGGTTATAAAGGCATGAATTGATTGCTTACAAGTTTTCAAGAGGGAGTTTAGTTTCAGAGTGTGTGGGGAAGGTAGAATCCTCACTGAATAGTTGTCATCTTGTCTAGATGGGTCTGACAAAAGGAGATGTGGATACAATTCTTAGAACTCAATAATGAATAATTGTTACCATGACTAATTGCGACTGTCACAACTGTAAAGGTAGAAGTTTTGTAACTAAAAGGAGGGAGTAGTTAATCTTACATTCCAGGAATAGAGGATTCTAGGACCATCAAGGGAGAAGAGCACGATTGGAATGTGAAACCCTATCCAAAGAAGAAGCGACACCAGGGATGGAGGGAGAGATGAGTACATGGAGAAAGAGAACAGCTGAGGACCCTAGACACATGGAAAGAAAAATGTATCCAAGCGGCCTGGAAGTAGGCTTGCACAATGTGCCCTTTGGTTGTTTAAATGATTATATAATCCTGAGTGGCTTTGTGTGCATCCCACAATTACAAAAACAAAAACAAAAAACAGATGGAATAAAAGTAAATAATGTTCAATGATGATGCACAGAGGAGATTGTAATCATTGCAGTGAAAAGATAAGTGTAAAACTGATGTTCTCCCACGTAAACTTTCATTCAATTCACAATAAAAACTTAAAAAAAAAATGTTTAGAATGTAATTTTATGCTCAAGCAAAGAATTTAGTGGTATCTATATTGTGCTGTGGAGTCCTGGTCTGGCGCTGTGGGCTAAAGAGTCAGATTGCAAAGTTGTTTGAACTGTAAGGCTGATGGTTCAAGCTTACCAGCTGCTCCTTAGAAAACTTATACAGGGTCCCTATGGCTCAGAATAGACTCAACGGCACTTAACAACAGCAACATATTGCGCTGTGAGTTAACTCGTTTGACTGCAAAGTTGGTTTGAACTGCAAAGTCAGAGGTTCAAATTCACCAGCTGCTCCTCAGAAACCCTATACAGGAACACTATGAGTTGGAACTAACTTGACGGCACTTAACAACAACAACAACATATTTTTGAAAGCAAATAATGTGTTATGATTAAGGTGAATTTGACATTGAAAATGAGTATTTTGGGTTTAAATATTATTGCATTTATTTATTGTTTTGTACATATCAAACACAAAGCATTATGCACTATGAATATCAGTAATTAATTTTAACAATATCAATAATAATTCGGGGCACACAATAATAGTTGTTTTGTTGTTGTTGTTGTTGTTGTTAAGTGCCTTCGAGTCGATTCTGACCCATAGCAACCCTATATAGAGTTTCCAAAGAGCAGCTGGTGAGCTTAAACCACCAACCTTGCAGTTCAAATGACTTTGCATTCTGAAGCATTAG
>NW_006408537.1:16673558-16674374 GCF_000296735.1 Chrysochloris asiatica | reverse complement strand
CAGACTGATGAGTGAATATTTGATAAATTTATTCTTAAAATAAGCAGTTGCTATTTCAGAGATTCCTGTGTAATTTCATTGGAATTATAGTTAAACTGGCTACCTGGTGTGGTCCTGTAGGATAATGCGCTGGACTGCAAAGTCAGTCTGAACCACAAGGTTGATAGTTCAAATCCACCAACCACTCCTCAGAAACCCTATACAGGGTCACTCTGGGTTGGAACCTACTCAGTAGCATTAACAACAAAAACAATATAGTTAAATTAAAAGTTTAACTTTAATGGTACTTTACTAGAACTTTAAAAACTTATTTGGAAGTTTAGCTCTCTGGCTACCTGTATGTAAGAAGAGCTATATCTTGTAATTATGATATAATGATTAAACTTCAACCAAGATAAAACAGTATTATTATCATTCTTGGAACTAAATTTCCAACAGTCACCTACTAATCTTAGTGTAACACGTATATTTGTAAACAAAATATCACCTGTCTTTTGGTACACACTCCTTCAACCTATTGTCTAAATTTTTTTTTAGCTTATAATGACTGCTTGAGATTTTATGGATTAGAAAAAATAAAAGCATAGCCCCATTATTTCTTCTGGGATTATTGGATATGGGGTGGGGGTGGTTTCTCTGCTTTTTCCTTTTTATCCACAACTCTGGTTTCTACTTCCACTAAATGTATCATATGCACTCTTAACTAGTGAGCACCAACCAATATTTTTTGGACAGTGACTCTGTTTTCCTTCCATTTGTTTTGATTCTTACAGTGTCATTCAGTATTTTGCCCATGTTGTTGTTGTTAAGTGCCGT
>NW_006408537.1:16671200-16672303 GCF_000296735.1 Chrysochloris asiatica | reverse complement strand
TCACATGCTCAGTGGGACTGAACAGCTGTAGATTGATACAGAAGGTCAAGTGAGGGGAGCAATACTGATAAGGTCTATTGGTCAGGTCCTGTCTCTGCCGTAGGAAGGTGGTGAGTCTTTCAAATATACAGGGCCTCTCCTCCCCCCACTCTACCCTAGTAGAGTTAGTGGAGATGTAGGAGAAGGCCCTAGTTCCACAGAGGAAAAACTACCCTGCTGGAACTGTGTTATAGAAGTGTTGTTGTTGTTGTTAAGTGCCGTCGAGTCAGTTCTGACCCATAGCGACCCTGTACAGGGTTTCCCAGGAGCAGCTCGTGAGCTTGAATTGCTGACTTTGCAGTTCAAAAGGCTTTACAGTCTGTCGCATTAACCCACAGCACCACACCAATACTCCATGTTAAAGAAGTACTATAAGGTATTTACCTCCAGTAAGACAAGTGGTAAAGGATTGTTCAACATACAATCCCCCTTCAAACAGAAATCAAATGCATTCATTACATGCTTGCCCAGGTATATCTAATCATTTTCATCCCAGTGATAGTGGATTAGATCTCAGTGCCAACCTATAGTATGGGAAAGAAGATTAATGCAGCTTTAATTGCAGCTTGAGATCAGAGGATGAATTCAGAGACATTGTTGTCCAGGATTTTTCTTGACTCATGTAGTGAGTCTAAGTCTTGAGGCACATAAGTTTTAGAGGATAGGGGGTAGTCAACAGGGATCCACCAACATCCAGTACACTTCTCTTCTGAGAGTCAGGTCCACCTTTCTGGGTTTTGAGCAGAAAATGATCTCAAGGTTGAAAGGGGTGAAGGTTTCCTGTAGAGATGGAAGCCTGGGGAAGTCCGCAAGATCCCTGAGTATGGTCGCCAGAAATGTTGCAGACAAAAATGAGGGTTTGCTGCCTGTCCCTGTAATCAATCACAGAGATGGTGAGAGATTTAATCCAAGCTTTATTAACAGAAACCCAGGAGCCTGGAGGACTGAGTGAATGGTCTTTCAAGACTCTACTCTTACTATTATAGTCCACTCTCTCTGCTCAAGTTGGCCTTTGAAATTTTATGTTCAGCTCTTTTACTTCATTTCTCCCAGTCACTTTAGTT
>NW_006408537.1:16659356-16670795 GCF_000296735.1 Chrysochloris asiatica | reverse complement strand
ATCTCAATGTAAAGACAACAAAAATCCTCACCACTGGACCAATAAACAACATTCTTATCAATGGAGAGAAGATTGAAGTTGTCAAGGACTTCTTTCTTCTTGGCTCAACTATCAACACTTATGGAAGCAGCAGTCAAGAAATCAAATGACGTATTGCATTAGACAAATCTGCTGCACAAGTCCTTCTTCAGCTTGAGGACTAAGGTACACCTGACCCAAGCCATGATATTTTCAATAACCTCATACACATGAGAAAAATGGGCAGTGAATAAGGAAAACTGTAGAAGAATTGATGTTTTTGAGTTATGGTGTTGGAGGAGAATATTGAAAGTGCCATGGGTTGCCAAAAGAACCAACAGATTTGTTTTGAAAGAAGTGCAGCCAGAGTGCTTGGAGGCCAGGATGGCCACACTTTGTCTCTCATACTTTGGACATATTGTCAGGAGGATCCAGTCGCTGGAGAAGGATATCATGTTTGGTAAAGTGGAGGGTCAGAGAAAAAGAGGAAGACCCCAGTGAGATGGATTGGCAAAGTGGCAGCATCAATGGACTCAAGCGTGTCAATGATACTGAGGTTGGCCCAGGATCGGGCAGTGTTTCGTTCTGCTGTGCATAAGGTCGCTATGAGTTGATACTGACTCAATGGTACCTAATAACAACAACGATTCAAATTGTCCTTTAAATATTCTCTAAATGTAGAGTTTTATTAGTTTTCTTCATTTCAGTCTGAATTTGCATATATGTAACTGATGGTCTGTTCCACAGTTGGTCCCTGGACATGTTTTGGCTGATAATATGGAGCTTTCTCTCATCTCCTCTCACATATGCAGACAATTCAACTTCTGTGTATTCCATCTGATAACTTTTTTTGTTTTTTTCTGATGATGAAAGCAACACCATTCCTCTTCAATTTGTTATTCATGTCATTGTAAATTTTAGGATTATCTGACCCAGTATAGCTAATAGTAATCCATTTTAATTCACTAACACCTATGATACTGAACTTTATGCATTCAATTTCATTTTGATTATTACCAATTTTCCTAGATTCCTACTTCATACATTCCCTGCCCTGATTATTAATGGATGTTTGTAGCTATTTCTTCTCATCTTGAGCTACACTTCATTAGCAAATAAATGCCCAGAAAGCTTTGTTCCATCCATGTCATTAAAGTTAACTCTGAGGAAGCAGCTCTTCCCCAGACCTATTTTGAGTGCTTTTGCTGTAGGGTACGCATTGGACTGCTAACCTTAAGGTCAGCTGTTTCAAACTCCCCAGCTGCTCTCAGAAATCCAATGCAGATTTGCTACGAATCAGAACCTACTTGAATGCATACAATAACAACAATCCGACTTTACAGACTCATCTTCTGCCGCTATATCTGATAGTGTTTCACTGCTATTCTTAAGGTTTTCCATGACTAACCATCATAAACAGTCAGCCTCTCCTTCCTCGTCTGACTTAGTCTGGAAGGTCTGCTGAAATTTGCCCACCATGGGTGACCTAGCTAGTCTGGAAGATCTTCTGAAACCTGTCTAGTATGGGTGACCCTGATAATATTTAAAATATCAATGGCATAGTTTCCAACATCACAGCAACAAACTGACAGAGGAGTGGTGGATTGAAATCTGTAGCTTTGTACTATTTTGCAGCAACCAAAATCTGAATGTTAGTCATCATTAAACTATATTTTGTTAACCATTGTCATTATGGAATATTTCTTACTGACTCATCCCTCTAGAGCTCACATTTGTTATAACTTCTCATATGTCCTACTCTCTTCTTTCACTCTGCCCCATCCCACTTTTACAGTAGACAAGAAATTCCAAATTTCGCTTATATTGCAAGGTTGAGTCAAAAATGATCCTCACTCCAGTTATAGTAAAATGCCTGTCTACATCTATGAGTGATGACAGAATTGGGCATGCACATAAAATGATTCTGTCAAACAGATGAGTATCATTGGATTATGTGGAAAATCATTTGCAAATTAACTATGGCTCTGTGTATTAAATAATACATGACAGACTTGAATTTTGAAAGGTTTGCGCAAGATGGGTACATAAATAACTCATGGAACAGCATAAATAGAAAAGTTTGGACATTTGCAAACAAAATTTTGATCGATACTCAAAGGAAGGTAAAAGTTTCTTTAACAAATCATTACTGGTGATGAGACGAGAGTTCATCAATACGAGCGAAAGAGTAAATGGCATAGTAAGAAATGGAAACATTCTCAGTTTCCAATCAAGAAAAAGTTCAAAAGTCAATCAGATAGAAAATTGATGCTTACAGTTTCTGGGATTCTCAAGGGTTAGTATTAGAACACTGTCAGGAAAAAGGTTCAACAATCAACAGTGCTCCTTAAAGTGGGATACTCACGGAAGAGCTGAAGCCTAAACTTCAGATTAGATGCAGAGGACTGCTATCCTGGGCATTGTAATCTTGCATGACAATCCATATCTCCACATATCTGCACACACTGTTGACACTCTGCAAAAGCTTCCTTTTGTGGTGTTTAAGCATCAGGAGTCCTGGTGTGGCACTGTGGGTTAATGTACCAAACTGCAAAGTTGTTTGAATCGTAAGGGCAGTGGTTCAAACTCATCAGTCACTCCTTGGAAACCGTATACAGGGTGGTGATGGGTCGGAATTGACTCGATGGCACTTAAAAACAAGCATCCTTTCAATAGTTCTAATCTTTCCCCGTTTGACTTTCAACAGTTTGGTCTCCTGAAAGCAGCCCTTCAAGGATGAAGATTCACCTCTGATGAAGAAGTGAAGACAATGGTGCATTCAAGGCTCACAGCTCAGACTGAAATATTTTTTAATAAGTGAATATGAAAGTTTGTTGATAGATGGACAAAGTGTACTGAATAGCAAGGAGATCATATCAAAAATGGATGTATCTGTGTTTTCTAAAAATTGATTAAAACAAATTCTAAAGCCCGAGTATAGATAAATTTTGACTCAGCCTCATACAATTTTTAATGAGATTTGTTTATAGTATTTAATTTTAGGCCCATTTAGACTCCAGCCAGATGGTACCCATCTGGGATTTCTGAACTATATATATACTAATCATAATACTTTTAAGTTTCTAAAGAAAATCTTTCCTATTGCTGACAGATAGGCAACTTCTACCCCTTGTATTAATGATTATGGAATTAATGATATTCACTGTGTCAGGAAAAGCATAAATTATACAGAGAGTGTTTGTTAATCCTTTTTATCAACTGCAGATTCTCTCTCAAGAATACATGGTATGCAGAGTGAAGTTAAAAATGACTTAACTAAGCAATAATCTTAGAAAAGCTTAGGAAAAATGATTATGCATTTTAAGTGAATCAGATTTATCTGTGAAGTTTTCCTTCATGCCCTTTTGTCATTTGTTTCATTCATTGCAAACCACAGTTCTCTTAATGTCCTTTTGTTGCCTGCCTTTAGGTTGCACTAATTATACATTTTCCCACTAAGGTACATAGCCTCCAAAGCAATTCCTAATATCCTGTCCTTATATCTTCTTCCACATTAAAATATATGTGATTGGTTTAGATTCTCAATGAGTAGTTTGTGTTTAACTAATTAAAGGTAAGACATTTATTTAAAATATAATACAATTAAGAACACATTTTGAAGCTATAGCTTAATATTTCTAGGAGAATCGTTGAAAGTTGTTTAAAAATGTACTCTGTTGTTTTTGTTAAGTGCCTTTAAGTTGGTTCTGATTTATAGTGACTCTGCAAAAGGTTTCTGTGGAGCAATTGCTGTGTTTGAATAGCTGACCTAGGAGTTAACAGTTCAGTCTTGCACTACAGAACCCCAATAGTATTATTAGTTGTTGTTGTTAAGTGCTGTTGTGTCAGTTTCGACCCATAATGAATCCGTACAGGGTTTCCAAAGAGTGGCTGCTGAGCTTGAACCATCGACCTTGTAGTTCAAATGACTTTGTAGTCCAGTGCATTAGCCCACAGCACCACACCAGGACTAAGGTGCATAACTGAGCTTTTTCTTAATATACTTTGTGTTATTATGTGTCTTTGAGTTGGTTCTGATCCATAGCAGCCCTGTATAGGGTTTTCCAGGAGCAGCTGGTGAGCTTGAACCTCCAACCTCAAACTGCTTTGCACTCTGGCACATTAACTCACAGCACCATACCAGGGCTCCATAATATACTTTAAGTTCAACTAAACATACAAAAGATTTGCCAAAATTACCAACCCTGGAAATTTTATAATTCTGAATGAGCACTGATGAATTCTCCTTTTAGTTTCCCCATATGTACATATCTTTGTATTTAGTTTTAATTTATCAAGATAAACTACTTGTAAAGTTGTTTTTAATCTGTCCTGATTATTACTTTATAATGTTATGGATATTTTCCCTTGTAAATAGATACTGAATCTGAGTTTGAATTCTATTTAAATATTAGAACACAATTTTTTTTTTAAGGTGGATACATTTTTACAAAATTTTTCTGTAATAATTTAAGTCGAAAGGATTCTTATACCAAAGTCTTCTAGATAAATTCCTGACATATTCACATGTATATTAGCCTAAATAATTGCCTAATTTTCGTGCCAACCAGCTTTTTTTATTCCTGTCAGAGATACAGAAATTGAATTGTGTGTTATCATGCTCATGCAGATGTTATGTATATTTATTTTTCCACTCTTCAGTGATATATGGGATAAATCATGGGAGCTACTGAAATGTCTGTTAAATATTAAATCACTGATGTCACCTGTCAAATCATCTCACCGAACTCAAAGGAGGAAAGCTTTGCTCATGACTCTTTCTGTGTGTTTCTGTATCCTTAGCTAACATCAGTTAAAGCTCAGCTTCCTAAATGTGTGCTAGATGGATTCTATTCTAAAGACTGGCTTCATATTTTTAAGACCATGAAATTTATTTACTAATCATCACTCAACATACAAATTATGGATACACATTTCTTCCTTGAACTTAAAAAAAGTTGTATCCTGTACATCTCTCCCAAAAACACTAATTAATGTACTTTTTGTCTACGTTTTTGAAGATTTACTATACAGTCATCTTTTATGTTGTTTAAAAAAGGTTTTTGCAATGAGCAAGTCATTGGTCTTGCAAAATTCTATCATGTGATCTCTAGCATAATTTCTATTACCAAGTCTTTGTTTTCCAATGATTGACCCTTCCTCTTTGTTTCGACCCTTCACATTGCAATCACCAGTAATTATCAAACAACTTGATTGCATCTTTAGTGGCTGCTGTGTAAATTTGATTAATAATGGTATTAACTTGTCTTCTTTATAGATGTATAGATTTTATATTATCACAGAGAGTATTGTATTTCAAGATCAATCTTGAAATGTCTTTTTGAGGATGAATGCAATGCCAGTCTCTTTGAAGATGTTGTTATCAGCATAGCAAACCATTTGATTGTCATATTCAAAATGGCCAATACCTGCCCATTTCAGCTCAGCAATGCTTAGGATACCAACATTTATGTGCTCCATTTAAGTTTTGAAAACATGCAATTTTCTGAGATTAATACATTGTACATTCCATGCTCCAATTATTAAAGGATGTTTGCAGCTGTTACTACTTATTTTCAGTTGTTTCCCATCAACAAATGAAGGTCACAAAAGGTTTACACCATTTGCTTTATCATGGTCAACTCTACTTTGAGGATGCAGCTCTTCACCAGCCGCATTTTAAGTGACTTTATATCTGACAATGTTCTGGTGCTACTCATAAGGTTTTCAGTGGATAAACATTCTAGAGTATTCAATTTCTTCTTCTTAGTCTCTCCTAGTCTTGAAGCTAACCTGAAACCTGTCCACCATAATTGATCCTGCTTGTATGCATAATACCTGTGGCATAGGTTCCGACAGTACCCTCTGCAGATCTACCCAATGGGCAAGAGACAATACCAGTTCCTATATGACCTCATCAATGAGACAGCAATCAATGCCAACTAAACTCACCCTAAACCGAGTTGCACAAATGGAGAATGGTGCACACTAATCATACCTACAGAAGAGAGTCCTGCAGCCTAAGAACATATTCATATACAATTAAATACAAAAATGAAAACACCACAATGTCCTGGAGATAATGAACAATTTTAGTTCTTGCAAAGTAAAAAGAGAGAATGTCACAAGCAAATGACCTAGATGCAGAACAAGAAAATGTTTTTGAGGAAGAAAAGGTAATGGAATTAACTGAGAAAGAATTATAAAGAATATTTAGTTACCTTCACATAATAGACAGAAAGAAGAAAGGAAACAAAGAGAACACAGAAACCAAACCAAACAAAACAAAACAACTTTAGAAGAGTTCAGGAAAACACTACAAGAACAAGCAAACAAAATAAATGCAATTTTTGAAACAGTACAAAGCCTGCAATTAGAAATTCAAGAGATTAATACTAGGATTTTAGAAATGGACATTACATTGACAGGACAAAGAAGTAATTTGAAGCTATAGAATCCCAAATTATTTAGATTGAAGATCCATCTCTCAATACTAGTCTGTAAGAAGAACAATAAAAAAAAATAAAAATAAAAATAAAGAAAAGAAAAAATCCAGAGAAGCCTAAGAGTTATGTGGTACACCATGAAAAAGAATAACATGAATGATTGAAATTCTGGAAGAGAAAGAGACACCAAAAAGCACAGAAAAAAATGTCAAAGAGTTATTGGAAGAAAGTTTCCTTAACATCATGAAAGACAAGAAAATACACATAGATATAAGGAGCTCTGGTAGCGTAGTGGTTACGAATCGGGCTGCGAACCTTAAGGTCAGTGGTTCGAAACTACCAGCGGGAGAAAGATGAGGCTTTCTACTCCCGTAAGGATTTACACCCTCGGAAACCCTGTACAGGGTCGCTATGGGTCAGAACTGACTCGAAGGCACTTAACAACAACAACAACAACATAAGAAGTTGAACAAATCCCAAACAGGAACTATGCCCAAAGAAAATTTCCTAAAAATATCATAATCAAACTTTCTAAAACCAAAGACAAGGAAAGACTATTGAGAGCAGCTCAGGAAAAAATGAAATGTTACCTACAAAGAAGAACCAATGAGAGCAAGATCTGATTTCACAGAAGAAACCATGCAGATAATATGGCATGTACCAAACTCTGAAATAAAAAAAGTAAAATAGAATAAAAATAAATTGGTACTAAGGATTGCACACTCAGCAAAACTCTTCCTCAAATATTACAGAGAAATTAGTATATTTCCAGGTACAGAAATTTTAAAACTTTGTTATAACAATACCAACTTTACAAAAAATACAAAAGGATGTTCTATGGACTAAGAAGGAACAACCACATGCAACAACCTGAGACTAACATATATGACAATACCACCCAGAATTCAACCAAGATATAGAAGTATTTGAAGTAAAACAAACCTACAAGACTGAATATAGGAAATTGTTTTTTTAGTGCCATTGATTCTATTCTGACTCATAGCGACCCTGTATAGTGTTTCCAGTGAGTGGGTGGTGAGTTTGAACTGCCAAACTTGTGGTTCAAACCAACATTGCATTCCAGTGCCTTATCCCACAGTGCCACACCAGGACTCCATAGGGTATTAGAGGTATCAATTTGTACAAAGCAAAAAGAGGAACAGTACAGATCCAAATGGAGAGAAAGTTGATTTAAATATAAGACAGGCTGCCTGAAAGAGGGGGAAAATTACTATGTTACAAGGTAACTTCAAAATAAAAAAAATAATGAATGTACCATCACTTCAAAAAAGAAAAAAAAAAAAGGAAAATAAAAAAAACTTTCTTAAACATTATCACAACAGAAATGAAAATAAAAGAAAGCCCACAAACAAAATGAATTCAGAGCAGAAACATATATGGAACAAAGAAACCAGCAACACCACACACACACACAAATAAAACAGTGAAATATTAGCAATTAATTCATACCTATCAATAATTACACTGAATGTAAATGGATTAAATATATCAGTCAAGAGACAGAGTAGCAGAATAGATAAGAAAACAGAATTCTTCAACATTCTGTTTACACAAGACATGTTCACACAAAGACAGAAATAGAGTAAAAAATCAAGTATAGAAAAAATAAATGAAATTAATGGCAATTAACAATGATCATGAGTTGCAATTTTAATCTCTGATAAAATAGAAAATATATATAATAACAATATAATGAGAAGGATATTATATCATTATAGAGGGGTCTATTGAACTAAAGAACCCAACCACAATAAGTATCTATACTCCCAGTTGAAACCTAAAAACACATAAATAAAACTCTAACAAAGATGAAGAAAGAAACAGAAGATTTTATTACACCATTTTTAATGAAGGACAGAACAACTAGAAAGAAACTCAACAAAGACACAGAAGAACTAAACAACACAATCAACCAACTTGGCCTCATAGACATGCAGAGCATTCAACCCAACAGTAGCAAAATATATATTATTTTGCAGTGTAAATGGAATATTCTCAAGATTATACAATATGTTAGGTTACAAAGCAAACCTCAATAAATATTAAAATATCAAAATACTACAAAACATCTGTTCAGAGCACAATTCTATAAAATTAGAACTCTACAGTAGGAACATCAAGGGGAAAAAAATCAAATATGGAAATTGGGCAACACCCTGCTTTAAAGCTACTAGATAACAAATTAAATAAAAAATGAAATTAATAAATTTCTTGAATCAAATGGGATCTAAAACACAGCTTACCAAAACCTTTGAGGCACAGCAAAGCAGTGCTTAGAGGATAATTCATAGCTATAAATACACACATCCAATAAAAAAGAAAGAGCCCAAATCAATACTTTAACCCACCATCTAAAACAATTAGAAATAAAACAGGAATGTAAGTTGCTCTATTTCTAACTCAGAAGAAAAGAAATAATGAAGTGAGTAGTGGTTATTGTTAAGTGCCATGGAATCTGTTCTGACTCATAGTGAGCTTCTGTAGGTTTTTTAGGATTATCTGGTGAGTTTGAATTGCCAACCTTGTGGTTAGCAGTACAGTGTGTATCCTACAGTGCCAAACCAGGACTATATCAAGTACTAGAGATATCAATTTACACAAAGCATAAAGAAGGAATAGTACAGAGTCCTAATAACCGAAATAGAAAACAGAAACACAATTGAAAGAATCAACAAGACAAACAATTTTTGAAAGGATTAATAAAATAGACAAATCATTAGGAAATTTAACAGAAGAAAGAAGGAAAAGATACAAATAACATGAATAAGAAATGACATGGGAAACATCAAACAGAACCTATAGTATAAGAATGATAATAACAAAATATTACAAAGAATTGTACACCAACAAATTTGAAAATCTAGAATAAATAGTAAAATTTCGAGAAATAATGACCTACTTAAATTATCACAGACAGAAGTAGAAAAGCTGAACAGGTCTATAACAGCCAAAGTAATTGTGCCAGTCATTAAAACACTCCCAAATAAAAAACTGTTCAGGCACAGATGACTTTGGCTTTGTTGGTGAAGTCTACCAAGCATTCAGAGAAGAGCTGATACTAATTATAGTAAAATTATTCTAAAATAAAGAAAGGTATGGAAAATCCCTGAATTCATTTTATGAAGCACACATAACTCTAATACCAAAACTAGGCAAACACATCATTTAAAAAGAAAATCACAAATCAATATTCTTCATGAAAACATGCAAATATTCTCAACAAAAATGTACTAAATAAACATCAACAACACTATATATATATATATATATATATATATATATTATATATACCATAAACAAGCGGAATTCATACCAAGTATGCAGTCCTGTTGTAGCACTGTGGGATAAAGCACTGGACTGAAATATTGGCTTAAACTGCATGTTTGGCTCAGACCCACCAGTTGCTCCTCAAAAACCCTATACAGGGTCACCATGAGTCAGAATTGACTCAACAACACGTAGCAACAACAAATGCAGGTATGATTCAATATTAGAAAAATCCACTACATAAATAATACAAAAGAAAAAATCACATGATCATATCAATTGATGGAAAAAAAAAAAAGGCATTTGAAGTAATCCAACAGTCATTTCTTAAAAGAGACTCAAGAAAAGAAAAATATTTGGGAAATTTCTCAACATAAATAACAGAATATATACAAAACTAACAAACAGACAACATTACTGTCAACAATGAGAAACTGAATTCATTCCCCTTATGAAAAAGAACCAGGCAAGGATGTCCTTTGTCACCAATTCTATTTAAAAAAAAAAAAAAATGTTCTGGAAATCTTAGTCAGAACTTTATGGCAAGAAAGGGAAATGAAAAGTAAAACTTGGCAAAGAAGAATTAAATGTTTATTTGCAGACAGTATGATTTTATACTTTGGAAATCCCAAGCACACAGCAAGTAAATTATTGGAACTCATTGAAAGATTCAGTAAAGTACAGGGTACAAGATCAACATACAACAAAATCAGTTGGATTCCATTATACTAATAAAGAGAACTCTGAAAAGAAAAACAATCCCATTTATAACAGGCACCCTAAAGATGAAATACTCAGTAATAAATCTAACCAGAGTAACAAAATACCTATGCAAAGAAAACTAAAAATTTCTACTACAAGAAACCAGAAACACCTGCAGGAATAGAGGAATATACCCTTCTCGTGGGTAGGAAGACTTAACATTATGAAAATGCCAACACTATCCCAAACAACCTATAAATAAAATGCAATCCCAATCCATATTCCAACAGCATTTTCTAAAGATACGGAAAGGAAAAGACCCAGGATAATCAAAGCATTATTAAAAAGAACAAAGTAGGAGGCATTTTACTTCCCCATCTCGAAACCTCCTACACAGCCACGGTAGTCAAAAAAGCTTAATACTGGTGAAGACATATGGATCTGAACTGAAAATCCAGAAATAAATCCATCCACCTATGATAGGTAGACAAAGGTCCAAAAAGCATTAAATGGGGAAGATAAAGTATATTAAATGAAATAAAATCCAGATCTCACACCTGGTACAAACATGAATTCAACATGGATTAAAGACCTAAATGCAAATCTTGTTCTTATTGTTAAGTGTTATTGAATTGGTTCCAACTCAAAGTGACACTGTATAGGAATTTGAGGAACAGCTGGTGAGTTTTGTCTCGTGCAATTTGTACATACTATCAGGAAAGACCAGTTCCCAAAGCAGGATATCATGCTTAGGAAAGTTAAGGATCAACAGAAAAGACAAAGACCCACAACGAGATGGATTGACACAGTGGTTGCAATAATGGGATCAAACATGGCAACAATTGTGAGGATGGAGCAGGGCAAAGCAGTGTTTCTTTCAGCTATGTGTAGGGTTTGGCAGGAAACCAAATCAACAGCACCTAACGATAACCATATATCTATATATCTATATATCTATATATCTATATATCTATATCTATATCTA
>NW_006408537.1:16632307-16656898 GCF_000296735.1 Chrysochloris asiatica | reverse complement strand
CCCTGGCCTTGTTTTGACTGATGATATGGAGCTTTTCCATAGTCTCTTTACACAGATGTAGTCAGTTTGATTTCTATATAATCCATCTGGTGAGGTCCATGTGTATAGTTGTCTCTTATGCTGTCTAAATAAGGTATTTGAAATGAACAATTAATTGATTTTGCAGAATTCTATCATGTGTTCTCCAGCATCATTTTTATCACCAAGGCCATATTTTCCAACTACTGATACTTCCTCTTTACTCCCAAACTTTGCATTCTAATCACCAGTAATGATCAATACATCTTGATTGCATGTTTGATCAATCTTATATTGTAGAAGTTGGCAGAATTCTTCTGTTTCATCCTAAATGGCTTTAGTTGTTGCTGCATAAATTTGAAGAACAGTGGTATTAACTGGTCTCTCCTATAGGTGCATGTATATTATCCTATCACATAAGCATTGTACTCCATGACTTATCAGGATGTATTCTTTTTGACAATGAGTGCCACCATTCCTCTTCAATTTGTCATTTCTGGCATAGTAAACCATGTGGTTGTCAGATTCAAAATGCCAATATCAGTCCATTTTAGCTTACTAATGCCTAAAATATTGATGTTTGTGCATTCTATTTCATTTTTGACAATTTCTAATTTTCCTAGATTCATACTTCTTGCATTCCATGTTATGAATATTAATGGATGTTTACAGCTATTTCTCTTCATTTTGAGTTGTGCTCCATCAGCAAATGAAGGTTCCCAGGGTTTTACTCCATTTGTGTTATCAAGGTCAACTCTCCTTTGAGGAGGCAGCTCTTTCCCAGTTATATTTTGAGTGCCTTCCAACCTGAGGTGCTCATTTTCCGGCACTGTATCTGACAATGTTTCTCTACTATTCATAAGGTATTTAGTTACTAAATATTTGGAAATAGTTTGTCACTCTGTCTTCCTAGTCTGTCTTCATCTATAAGCTCATCTTAAACCTGTCCACCATGGGTGACCCTGCTGGTGTTTAAAATACCAGTGGCATAGCTTCCGGAATCACAGCAACTCACAAATTGCCACAGTATGACAAACTGACAGATGTATTGTAGAGTTATACACACAGACATATATAGATATAGATATAGATATAGGTATAGGTAGAGGTATAGATATAGAAGCTCTGGTAGCGTAGTGGTTACGAATCAGGCTGCGAACCACAAGGTCAGCAGTTCGAAACTACCAGCTGCTCCATGGGAGAAAGATGAGGCTTTCTGCTCCTGTAAAGATTTACAGCCTCGGAAACCCTGTGTAGGGTTGCTATGGGTTGGGACTGACTCGACAGCACTTAACAACAAATTGATATAGATATGTACATATAGTCCTGGTATAGCATTGTAGTATAAGTACTGGATTTGTGGACTGGTAACTAAAACGTTACCACCATCTATTCTTGGAAACCCTATACAGGGTCATTGCTCTGCAAACAACTACAACACACACACACAGACATCTATGCACACACACTCCATATATATGCATTTGTGAGTTATTCATTGGGCTGATGATTGCAAATCCACTAGCCACTCCTAGGAAGAAAGAGAAGAGGAGCCTTTCTGCTCCAATATTTATAACCTCAGAAACATTACATACGGTTACTATGAGTAGGAATCAATGGAAATGCGGTTGGTGGGTCTGGATATATAGATCCTGTTTTCCTGCTTTGCTGTATATAGGATCGGCACTGAACTGCTAACTAAATGGTTGGTGGTATAAACCCACCAACCACTCTGTGGAAACACTATACACTATGAGTTGGAATCGACTTAACAACAACAACAACCCACCAGCCACTCCTCGGAAACCCTAAACAGGGTTTATGAGGTATGTATGAGTCAGCACTGACTTCATGGCCCACCGCAATCACCATATATGTCAATGGAATCCTGATGTGGCGCTGTAGGTTATTGTGCTGGACTGCAAGATAAATTTGAACTTCAAGGTTGGTGGCTCAAGCTCACCAGCCGCTCCTTGGAAACCCTGTACTTGGTTGCTATGGGTCAGAACTGACACGATGGCACTTAACAACAACTACAACATATATGTCAATAAACTATAGCTTAATAATTTGGTATTTTTATTTAGTAAAGTTTTTTATGATTTTGTAGCAGTATTTTGTTACAGATCTATATATATGTTTTTCGTATATATACATATATGTGTGTGTGTGAAAAATATGTGAAAGCACTAATTGATTTATGTGGCCTGTCTGTGTTTTTGTTTTTTGTTTCTGTTCGGTGCCGTCGAGTTGGTTCCAACTTACAGTAACCTATAGAACAAAACACTACTGCCCAGTCTTGTGCCATCCTCACCATCTTTGTTAAGCTTGAGCATGTTACTGCTGCCACTGTGCCAGTCCATCTCGTTTGAGGTCTCTTTTTTTTTTCTCTAGCCCTCCACTTTACGTGGCATGATGTCCTTCTCCAGGAAGTGGTCCCTCCTGATAGTCACCATCATTATCGTTATCAGGGTTATTATTTGGAGTTGAAGCACCTTCATCTGGCTGAACAGAAGATATATACATGGTAAAATCTTCATGTGCTACAATAATACATAGCAGGTACTCAGTAAGTGTTAGTGAGTAGATATATTAAAATATAGAATGTCAAATAAGCTGTTGTTTGTTTTTTACAGAAGGAAAGCATATTTGTCACTTGATTTTCAACATTTTAAAGGCATGTGAAGTATGCTGTACTAAGCAACATATCAATACATTTAAACAGACACTCATCATCACGTTCAGTCTAATACTTCACTGTTTAGGACTAATACAGTAGGACTTCAATATGACTGGAGACAGTCATTGCTAACGACCTAATGCTTCTATTACTGACAGTTAAAATGTTTTAGCATTGTCTTAAGAAGCCCCTCCTCCCCCCAGATCACATTGTCTTACTTCATGCATTCTGTATTTAGGCATCTATACGCTTTTTTTTTTTTTTAATGACAAACATAGTTAGTCATAATAGCCTTTATGGAGTCCTGGAATGGCATTGCTGGATAATGTGCTGGACTACTACTCAGAAACCCTAAACAAGGTTTTTATGAGTCAGAACCGACTTGAAAGCACTTAACAACAACAACAATAGCATAGCTTTTATATTTCACAGAGCAAGCCTAAACTATAGGAGCTACTCTTTAACATCAAGTTGCAGTAAATGTTGGGAAAAGTTATTTTGCTGTTTACACTGTGTAAGAGAAGCAGAAGAATCAGCCTCAGAAGCTGGGTGGAATGGGATGTGGCATTTAGGAATAACAAAGTCAATATTCTTTTCTCTGAAACAGGTGAAAATGTACCTCAAGTCTCTCCAAAGCATGCTCAGTCTCCTTGCTTCTAGAGCTCTGTCTTTTATGAGCAGGCAGTTGTGCAGTATTCTGTTTCCCAGGTAAGCTTCAGGGATTGCATTCAACTCTTATATACAATAAAATGCTCCTTGCATTACTGTAAGGCTTATTTGACAGGAATTAAAGTCTGACCCTTTTCTAAGCCATGTATGTTATTTGACCTCTGACTTTTTGTTTTTTAAATCTGCTGTTATGTATATCAGGTAGCAGAAGATGAATGATTAATGATCAGAAAATAATTTTTCCCTATAATAAATTTCTGATCCTGAATTACCTAAATGTTCTTGATGCTCAAAAAGCATCCCCATATAAAATTGAATTAAAGCCATAATAACACTCATAATGAAAAGATTATACTGGATCTGGGGAATTACAATGCGCATTCCCACATGTGGTTATATATAATAGAAACCTGGCCTTGTATGCATAAGCCTTTTCAGGCTTCCTTCTTTTAATTTCCCATCCTTGGCTTTTTTTTTTTTTTTTTCTTTTTTTTCCTCTGAACTTTCCATTTATGAATTCCTTTGTCCTGGTTTCTCCTCAAAAAGGTCTTGTAGCAGCTGATGTTTGATAACCCATTATATTTAACAACAATAAAATGTGAGAACATTATTGGATTGTCTCTCTGCTGGGATAATGCCTCTGAATAGCCATTTGCAGCCTTAGTGTTTACTCTTGGGCATTCATTCAATGTTATATGTATTCCAAATTCAGGTAGCCACATATCACCATTCCTCTCTATAGCTGGAATTATAACTCTATCACATAAAACTGGGCTTCAAAAAGTTTGTGGAAAATTTCATTATCTTTCAGTTTCACTTTTCCATAAACTTTTTGACATATATATATTTATTATTGTTAATTGCCATTGGTTAAGTTACAATTAAGTGACCCTGTAAAGGTCTTCTAGCGTGTGACTTGTGAATTTGAACTATTGACCTTGTTATTTGCTTATTGTTATTGTTAAATGCTGTGGAATCGGTTCTGACTCATCACAATCCTGTAGAGAGATTCCAAGGAGCAGTTGGTAGGTCTGAACTGCTGACTTTGTGCTTAGCTTTCCAGTGCTTGTCCTACATTGCCATACCAAAATTCTATATGCATTTGTATATTGTAATATATATAATTATGTATAATTTTATCCACAAATGTATAATTTGTCTTCTAAATAAGTCTTAGTTAAAACACTAGACTGATACACTCTAGAAATTAAAATAAATATTTTATTGATGGAATGGAATCATTTCAAAACAGGGAAACATTACAGAAATCCATGCAAGATGGGCAATGTGCTGAATTGCAAGGGGACAGTATAGATTTGTAACAGGTAAAGTAAACAATGGCTGCTAACTTCCAGGCACTTAGAAGATGGGGGTCAGAGAGAAAGGCAAAAGTTACAAATGAATTGTTAAACTACAAGCTTGAACATTAACAATAATTTTTTTGCCTTGTCAGACTGTTGCATTTTGAGAGTTGTTCAACAAAGTATTTTCTCAGGGATCAATTTTCTGTTACAATCAGTCTGTCTTCTTATTCCAACAACTCAATCTCTACCTTAGTTATAAATTTATTAACTGCAAACTCAGCGGTTCAAGCTAACCAGCTGCTCCTTGGAAACCCTATACAGGGTCGTTATGGGTTGGGATCGACTTGACGGCACTTAACAACAACAACTTCACAGTCCATATAAATAATATATGTTCTATTAATCATATAAAAAATGAAAGAAAATTCACCATATAAAAATAAGGTAGAGGTTCAGAGCAACTGTTTTGGAGCAGCAAGACTCAAGATTTGAAATCCATCTTTACCAATCGCTATATGATCATGATTAAGTAACTCAGTCTCTCTGAATCTCAGTTCTTTCAACTCTAAGATAATGATAACAAAAACAAACACTTTACAGAGATAATTCAAGTGAATGACTTGAAAGAGCGTAAATACTGAGGATATTCAGATATTCAGGAATTATTCACTATTGCCATACCATAAGAACCACTGGTACTATGGTGGATTACAATCCAGGTAACTAACTATAAAGTTAGCTGTTCAAATTTACTAGTCACTCTGTGGGAGAAAGAAAAAAATTTACTGTCCCAGAGGGGTTCCAGGACTGTAATCTTTCCTGAAACTGACTACTCCATCTGTCTCAGATGGATTCAAGGGTGGGTTTGAAATATGGAACTTTTGGTTAGCAGCCTAACAGTTAACCAATGAACAACCAGGGCTCCTTAAGTACAGGTTCAGGGGTTACAATTTAGAACATGTTTTTTGAGAGAACACAATTCAAACCATAACACAAAGTGACACTGTAGATGTGAGTAAGATAATAATTGTGGCATCCAAGTTTATACAGGATCATGCAGATGGGCCTAAGATAATCACAAAGCTCTTTAAAAGAAGGAAACAAATGGGTCAGGGTCAGCAATGGATGTGTGATGCAGCAAAGGTGAGAATGCTACAAATGATGGAGTATGTCACATGCTGAAGAATATAAGGGAAGAGGCAAGGAATCGATTCTTCTCTAGTGGCTCCAGGAACATTAAGCCCTGCTGACACCTTCATTTCAGGACTTGTGACCTCTATAACTGTGATATTTCAAAGTTTTAAGCTACTAAATTTGTAGTGATTTGTTACAGCAGCAATAAGAAATTAATACTAATACACACAGAATTCATCTCGATCAACTTTCTCCGCCTAAATTTTTTCTCCATGTTAAAAAATTTAGCCACATTTAATATAATTGTAAAAAGAGTCCTAATGCTGAAATGCCTAGGTGCTTGGATGATAACCAAAAGGTGGGCAGCAGCTGTCAGGGCAGGAGAAAAGCCCTGACAATGTGCTGTATTAAAGACTGCAGCCTAGGAAACTCTATGGGCAGTTCTACTCTGTCCTATGAGATTCCACAATAAAGTTGAACAGCTAGACAACAATAATCTAACTGTAGCTGGAGAGTCACATACCTTGTAAGGAAATTATCTTGAAGAGGCTGGGTAAAGAATCCCTGACTTTAGAGCTTATTCTCTCTGAAAATGCAAGGCAATGGTAATAAACCAAAAAGCTTCCTGTTAGTTCCATACTGTTTATAAGCATATTTTCAACAGAAAATGAATCAAAATGATCACATATGATACAGAAATGTTATTGCATAGTTTTACATTTAAAAAAACTCCAGTGAAAGCTCTGTTCTTACAGCAAAAGAAAAGATAAATAATAGACTTTGAGGGAAGAAGGCCTTGCTCTGTGAGCAAGGCATTGTCAAAGTTGTCATGAATCATTTAAGGATACCCTCTTGGGGAGTAATACAAGTGACAGAAAATACAAAGCCTTTATTTGGTCAGGCACAACTTTGTAAAATATTTGTCTACATATAAAGAAAACAAAAACAAAAAACCATGAAATGTTTAGCTTTATTTCCAATATGTTGTGAAAAGGGAAAGGAAGAAGATAACTTCAAACATTTGTGTATAATACAGCCCAACAAAATTCCCAGTCCACATATAAAGAGTTGCTTTATTATGACAAAAATTGTACAAAAGAAGGTGAATTGTATGCTATGGTAAATTTTATGTCACATACATCTATTCCAAAGCAAGCATGTATAGAGATTGTAAAACCATATGGCATAATGAGATAATAAAATTTAAATGATATTTAACTACTTGATTTCAATATAGCTAAAATTTTTATTTATATATATAAAATATATAAGGACTTGATCATTATTTTGCAAAGAAGAACAGCAAATAAAAATAAAATAGACTTCCCTTTGATGGGCTATTCAGTAACACAAATATCAAAATCCACACTATTACTTGTTTTTGTTAGGGTGTTATTTAGAAAAAAAAACCTACAAATTTAAAAGCAGGTAACTACCTGTCTTCTAGAGCTGACCTTTGAAATTTTATGTTCAATTCTTGTATTTCCTCATTTTTTCCATTTGCTTTAGCATCTGTACGTTGGAGAGCAAGTTTCAGTGTCTGTTCTGACATCCATTTTGACTTTTTCTTCTTTCTTATCTTCTTAATGACTTTTTGCTTTCTTCATGTATGGTGTTCTTGATGCCATCCCACAAGTCTTCTGGTCTTCAGTCTTTAGTGTTTAATATAACAAATCTGTTCTTCAGATGATCTGTAAATTCAGGTGGGATATATTCAAGGTCATATTTTGGCTCTCATGCACTTGTTTTTCTTTTCTTCAGCTTCAGTCTGAATTTACACATGAGTAATTGACATATGTGTAAATTCACAATCTGCCCTTGTTTTGACTAATTATATAGAGTTTTTCCATCATCTCTTTCCACAGATGTAGTCAATTTCATTTCTGTGTATTTTATCTGATGAGGTCCATGTCATAATCGTCTTTTATGCTGTCTAAAGAAGGTATTTAAAATGAACAAATCATTGATATTACAGAATTCTATCATGCAATCTCCAGCATCATTTCTATCACCAAGGCCATATTTTCCAACTACTGTTGCTTCCTTTTTGTTCCCAACCTTTGCATTCCCATCACCAGTAATGATCAATACATCTTAATTGCATGTTTGATCAATTTCAGATTGAAGAAGTTGGCAGAATTCTTCTATTTCATCCTCAATGGCTTTAGTAGTTGGTGCATAAATTTGAGTAATAGTGGTATTAACTGGTTTTCCCTGTAGGCACATGGATATTATCCTATCACAGATAGTGTTGTACCTCATGACTGATCTTGATATGTTCTTTTTGACAATGAATGCAACACCATTCCTCTTCAATTTTTCATTCCTAGCATAGTAAACCATATGATTGTCAGATTCAAAATGGCCATAAGCTCACTAATGCTTAAGATATCAATGTTTATGTGTCCCATTCATTTTTGACAATTTCTAATATTTCTAGGTTCATACTTCGTACATTTCATGTTCCAATTATTAATGGATGTTTACAGCTGTTTCTCTTCATTTTGAGTTGTGCCTATCAGCAAATGAAGGTCTTGTGGGCTTTACTCCCTTCACATCATCACGGTCAACTCTACCTTGAGGAGGCAGCTCTTTCCCAGTCACATTTTGAGTGCCTTCCAACCTGAGGGACTCATTTTCTGGCATTATATCTGACAGTGTTTCTCTGCTATTCATAAGGTTTTCAGTGACTAAATATTTGCAAGTAGTTGATCACTCCTTCTTCCTAGTCTGTCTTCGTCTATAAGCTAATCTTAAACCTGTCCACCTTGGGTGACCCTGCTGGTATTTAAAATACTGGTGGCATAGCTTCCAGAATCACAGCAACTCACAAGCCAACACAGTATGACAAACTGTTAGGCAAGTGGTGGGGTGTAGGACTGGGCAGTGTTTATTTCTGTTGTGCATAGGGGTGCTGGGAGTCATAATGCTTTCAGTTTCCATTACTATATCTGACAATGTTCTGCTGCTGCTATTCATAAAGTTTTTAGTGATTAAACATTCAGAAGTAGTCACTCTCTTCTTCTGCTTAATCTGTTTTAGTCTGGAAGCTCAGCTGACACCTGTCTACCATGGGTGACATTTAATATTTTAAATACTGGTTGCATAGCTTCTTAGAGCATCTCGGTAACATGTAATTAATCATAGTACAATAATTTCACATATAAGTGGGTGTGTTAGCATTAATTAGTTAATAATAGCAACTATGTAAGGAAGATTTGATGGCATTCAGTGTTCCAGGAGTCTCTTTCATATGCTGGATTATTTTTCTAAAATTTACCTTGCATAACCTTATCTGAAAAAAATTTTAATTGAAAGCTGTTAATTTTCTTTTTATAGAACTTCTATTTGTTAGAATTAGAAAAAGAGGGCAAGGGTACATGGACTCTCACACAAAAAGCATAATCCTTTCATGGAGTCTGTTATGTTGTTAGTTGTGTAGTCAATTCTGACTCTTAGTGACCCCATGTACAACAAAATGAAACAATGTCCAGTCCTAGTCATCCTTACAATCCCTGCTTTGTTTGCTTTGTTGCAGCAACTGTTTCAATCCATCTTGTTGAGGGCCTTCTTTTTCTCTGACCCTCTACTTTATCTAGCATCATGTCCGTCTTCATTGATAATATGTCCATGCCTAAAATATGTGGCACAAAGTCACACCATACTTGCTTCTAAGGAGCATTTTGTTGCACTCCTCCAAGCAAGATACTGGTAGCCAGGTTATATTCAATATTCTTCACCAGCACCATAATTCTAAAATACCAATTCTTTGATATTTCTTCATTCTCCAGTTTTCCCATGCATATGAGATGATTGAAGATGCCATGGCTTGGATCAGGCACACCTTAGTCCTATATCTTATTTTTGTTAAAATATAGCATTAACTGTAACAAGATTATCTTTTGCTTCTTATAGTTAACGTATAGTTCAGAAAAACAAATAATTATAATCAAGTAAATAACTACCTACTCTAATTGTTGTTGTTGTTAAATACCGTGGAGTCGGTTCCGACTCATAGTGACCCTGCACAGGATGTCCAAGGCTGTAAATCTTTAGGGGAGCAGAAAGCCTCATCTTTCTCCCACGAAACAGTTGGTAGTTTCGAACTGTGGACGTTAAGGTTAGCAGCCCTATTCGTAACCTCTACGCTACCAGAGCTCCTTATCTACTCTGATAGGATAACAAAATTATATTCATGCCTTTCTGTCTAACCTTAACCTATACTGCAAAAATTTTTTGAGAATATTAAAGATGTGCCTAGAGGTATTTTTCAATAAAAGCTAATAAGTTTTCATTTTTCTGTTATACAGAGAAATGAAAAGGTCCTGTTCTAACTTTAATTTTAAAAAAACCTGCAAAATAAATAAATAAAGTCACATTCAAATGCACTATTAATGTGAATTTAAGAGTATGTATTTTTAACTACAGAATTTAAAAAATATAACAAGCAAGCTAGAAGGGTTTTATAGCATTATTTTTTAAATAGAAAACAGACAATGCTACATACCATTGAACATTTGTTGAGAAATGTGTAACTTCCATTAATTATAAATCAGTCAGCAGAACTCATTTAGGAAAAATATGAAACCAAAAATTATACTAATCTTAGGTGTCAGAAAGCACAAGCCCACACTACCAAACTGGTAGTTTTCAAAAGTAAACTACCAGTTTGTTTTTGAAAATCTATCAGCTATTTCTTTTTAGTGTGGTAACTGAAGTAGAAAAAATTGAGCCCCAGGGTATGTGGCCATGTGGCATTCAATTTGAGTCTCCTAATTATAAAGGGTGAAAAGCCATTCTTCCTTTTCAGCTCAAAAAAGGTGATGTTTTGTGACCAGAGGGCAACTTGTTGAGATTTCAGATTGTACTCTTCTTTTCCTTGGATGATTATATTACTTTCAGTTTGTGGTTGTCTGTAACTTTTGTTTACCAAGAAGAATGAAATGCCATTTTTTCCAAATGCTTAATGCTTCACAATTTGAACTTTTGAACTCGGATTTTTTTCTCTCAGTTCTATTTTATCTATTTTGTTACAAGTCATATACAACTATAGATGTGTTTTAGAAAATTTCATGTCTATTCAAACTCCAGTAAAGCAGTAATAAATATGGTACTTCTTTGAAACAGGAAAATTAAAATGATACAATAAATTTTATCTTTTTGCTCAATTGAAAAGAGTGCTGATAGAGTATGGGTAAGCTCTCAGCTGCTAACAGAAAGGTATCCAAAATAAACAACTCGGGAGGGTTAGTAGGTAATTTAAAGTTGGGCAGCACAGTTGGTTTGTTTTTTCCTGGTAAATGGGTTTTCTAATTCATCCTAATGCTTAAAATGTTTATATACAAAGTTATAATGAACTTTTGAACCAAATTTCTGATTGATTGATATTGACAAAATTTTGCTAAACAGTTACAAGTCAAGTTGAATCAACTTCAAAAGGGCAGCTTGGGCTACTTGCCATAAAAAAAAAAAAAAAAAGTCAATTACTTCCAAATAGGGGCCTGTAAAGTAACCAAAACAGAAAGACTACCTGTTCCTTTTGACTGACTCCCTGAGGGGAAGATTTATAGAGTTTTGGGTCAAAGGGTCAGAGGAATTTCAGGAACTTCTTGACTACTTCAGACATATTTTTCCTTTTCTTCAGACACAATTTTCAGGGGTGTTCACAAGAGATTTACAGTTGTTTCCTTTAGTCCCATAATAGACCTTGGAGAGAGGGTTAACTCTATCTACAGTGAAGTGTAAATAACGGTTAACAATAATGGTCTTCTAACTGTAGAAAGACAGTTGCAATGGCCAGCGGTAGTTTAAAGATTTTCTACTTGCAAAAAGAAAGTTCTTTTAACCAGCTCTGGCTTCAGTGAGATCACTGACTCTCGGTTGTATGACCCCTGAAGTTTATGATTCTGGACAATAGAATGTTTATTAATTTCACTTGGTTTCAGCAAGAATACATTATTTTTTTTTATCACTTGAAAAAATGTTTTGCAACTCCCTTATGACAACCTTAGTTTCAGATGAGAAATCTGCCATAATTTGTATTGATATTTCCTTAAATTAGCCACTGTCTTTCTCTCTATGCTTTCAAGATATTTTCCTTGTTTTAAATTTCTGGAGCTTGAATTATATTATGCCTTTTGTGTGATACTCTTAGAGTTTATATTGATTGATATTCAATTAATTTCTGTAATTCACAGGTTTGTGTCTTTTCACAAATTTAGGGATTTACCATCCATTGTTTCTTTGAATACTGTTTCAACCCTAAATTTTTATTTTCCATCCACTTCTGATAAGCTTTGGACGGCAACGTCTACAGTTCAGACTCACCAACTGCTCCTTAGAAATCATATACAGGATCGCTATGCATTGTAAACTGACTTGGCAGTACTTAACAGCAACAGCCCTCATTCTATTTTCCCTTTGTTCAGATTAGGTTTATCCTTTTGACCTAGTCTCAAATTCATGGATTATCTCTTCTTTCATATTCAATCTACTATTGAGCCAACACAGTGACTATTTTTATATCTGTTTTCTTTTTTTGTTTGTTTGTTTATAATTTCCATTTACTTGCTGATATTTTTCATTTGTTTCAAATAGTTGAAATTAATTGTTGAAGTGATTTTGTGATGGCTGCTTGAAAACCATTCCCAGATGATTTCAACAAATGATTCAGCTTAGTATTTGCCTCATCTGTTGTTTCACATTGAAGTTGTGAATTTCCTGGTTTTTAGTACGATGAATGTTTTCCGTTTCATCCTAGGAACATTATGTTTTCTGTTAGGAAACTCTGCGTCTTCTTTAAACCTTTTATTTAAACCTTTTATATTACCTGACAGTCACCTTCTTTGTTTTTGTTTTTGTTTTTTCCATGCAGGTCCTGGTGTACTTTTAACTTCTGTGGTTCCAATGACAGTTTAATTTTTAAAGCATTTGTGATTTATTTTAGTTTGTTTGGGATTTTTTTTTGGTGTGTCTGGGCTCCAACTCTTGCTCATTTTGCGTGGAGGGGAAGAATGTGTTTCCACAGGTCAGGCTACCTGTTTTCTTTTGTTTGTGGGGAAGAGAGTTTCAGGTTGGCAATATGATAAGGTTTCCCTGGTTTGTTTTCTTGTGGTGGTGGGATGACTTTAATGAATCACCCATGACAGAATAACATCTCTAGGTGAAGCTGAGAGTCTCAGAGCCACAAGAACAAAGAAAAGTTCTCTACTGAGCCATTTTTTTGTAACATGGTCATTATTTCTTATGGTCTGTAAGTTACTGGTAGTATCTAGTTAAAGAAAGGGAATCTAAAGCCTCTAGGGAAAAAGAAGCTTTGTGTACTGGGCTGCTTAGTATGGTGAGCATGTGTGAAAAGTGCTGTTCATACTGACAACCGCTCAAGTAATCTAATCTGTAATCATTTTAGTGACAGAGAGGTTTTCTTTATTTGATTTTGCAAAATTTGATGCCCAACGCAGTAGACTTGGGCAGACATGCTGCATGGCAGGCCCACAAACAGTGTTATTCCCCTGTCCCTGTCCCTAAAAAGCCCCTCGTCCAGTTCTCCTTCCACTGACTATTATAAGGTCATGGTCTCCTTCCAAGGTCACCTACCAGTCCTTACTGGGAGCATTCTCTTTAAAGTTTGTTTCTCCCTTTTCCCATGAACTTGCCTTATTTCTTTGATAGTTGCATTCTTATTAGAAAACTAGTTTTTCACCTTTTTTTTATCCTAGCCTGCTACTCCCAAGACTTCCCTTAGTACTTAAGATGGACCACAACTATACCCATTATTTCTCACAAATTCTCCTTTTTTATATTTACACTTATTTGTCTCATCTTCATTTATTCATCTTAAATCCTCATAAAGTGTATCATTTCTGGATGTCCCTAAGAGTAGAGCTAACTATGCCTATATTGGGTTGCATCATACTTGCACCTGACATAATATAACTAAAACATATACAACACGAAAATGCACCAGCCCCATCTTCCCCTTATATATCACCAACGAACAAATCAGAAAATTTGATGTACATAAAGCCAATCTCCATCCTGTGGGCACACAGTCTCATTCAGTCCATGGGCCTAGAGTCCATAGCTGCTCACTTTCACCACCTTAACCACCATCTCTGTTGCCGCTGCTTCTTCAGGCAGGAATCTCAAGATCCACTCATGCCCTTCTTTTTCTATATTAAAATCTACTTCAGGTATTTGTCATATCTGAAGGAATGATTGACAAATTCACATTAAAATCTTACTGATAGATAACAACATTCTTTACAATTGAAAGTGTTTTTTTTTAAAGTGACAAAACTAGAATTAAAGCAATGACACCCTAAGAAAAATATAGACTATTTGAACTTTATCTAGAGACATTAGAACCACATTGTGTAATGAAATATTACAAAGATTGAAAGGAAATAGTCTTTAAATGAGAAGCTGAGTAGATCATTATTGTACTCTTTAATCTTTGACACTCTTATAATTGTAAGAGAGAAGATGCTTTATGTTTTTTAACAGGTAATGCCGGTACCAAAAGACAGGATCTAAAAAGAAATCAATCTTGGCAATATATATATATTGAAATAAAATAATAAAAACAGAAAATCAAGCAATATTAAAATTTAAACTCTAATCAGGCTGCGAACCTTAAGGTCAGTGGTTCGAAACTACCAGCTGCTCCGCGGGAGAAAGATGAGGCTTTCTACTCCCGTAAAGATTTACACCCTCGGAAACCCTATACAGGGTCGCTATGGGTCGGAACCGACTCGATGGCACATAACAACAACAACAATATGATTATAATGTAAAACCTTCAGTATAGGTGCTAAAGTCCAAGTTGATCTTTTAGAAAAGATATTTGGAGAGTATTTAAATAAAGGGAACATTTTATCAAATGATATTTACAAACTTTAATTTTGACCATTGCTCTGAAATAGAATATAGGGTTGATACTTTAGTTCAAAGGGTCTTTTTAATATTCAGAAAGAACAACAGATACTTTTTTTTTTTAATTACAGAAGTACTGACACAAAGAAAAATCCAAAAATTAAATAATAGCCCAGGGCTACAAACACCAAACACAAAATTGGAAAAAAGGAAACAACTTTTTTTCCCATATAATTTATCATGTTTGCATGCACATTTAAAAGTTTTTAAAGTAGATAGCTCTACTTTAGCTACATTGTACTTCCCAGGAAAGCTAAACTTAAATATTATATTTATTCACAATAATACAAGTCAAATACTTCCCTCATAATGATACTTTTATCTGACCTCCACTAATTAGAACCATTCATAATATTTGTAATAAGAAGTAAGACTTAAATCTACTGAAATTTCTGATCATAAATTTTCATATAAAAATATTAAAGAAGTTGTTGACTAGAAAAAAATAGTTACTTTAGCTGTTTATTACACACTTGTAACTGTACAAATGAAAATATTACAGAGTTACTCATTATTGGCTGTTTTTTCAAACTGTTCTCAGAAAATACTCACTTTGAAAAAAATCAGATTGTCTTAAGAAAAAAAGATTATCAGTCAATTTCAATAGTTTAAGCAAAGTAAAAGCCTTTGTATGTATCATGACAAGCTAATGATAACATTGTGAAGAATGGGTGTTCTAGAACACTCCAATTCACTGTGCTCATGAGAAACCTGTATGTAGACTAAAAGGCAGTCATTGAAACATAAGTGGATACCAAATGGTTTAAAATTAATGAAGTTGTGTGCCAGAATTTTATTTTTTCACCATGTTTATTCAATCTTTATGCTGAATAGGTAATCTGAGAAACTGGATTACATGAATAAGAATGTGGTATCAGGATTGTAGGAAGATGAATTAACAATTTGGGATATGCAGATGATACAACCTAGCTTACTAATAGTGCAAATAACTTGAAATACTGAAAGACCACAACCTTCAGTATGGATTACAGCATAATGTAAAGATAGCAAAAATCCTCACAACTGAACTCATAAATAGCATCCTGATAAATAAAGAAAAGATTGTAGTTGTCAAAGAGTTCATGTGCTAGAATCCACAATCAACACTTATGTAATATCAGCCAAGTACTCAAAGGATATATTACATTAGGCAATTCTGTTACAGAAGACCACTTTAAAATGTTCAAGAGCAAAGATACCAGTTTGAAGACTAAATTGCACCTGACCCAAGTCATACTATGTTCAACAGCCTCACATGCATGTGAAAGTTAAACAATGAATAGGAACAATGTAGAAGAATTGATGCATTTGAGATACAGTGTTAGAGAAGAATATTGACAGTACCATGGACTGCCAGAAGAATAAACAAATCTATTCTGGCTGCGAACCTTAAGGTCAGTGGTACGAAACTACCAGCCGCCCTGTGGGAGAAAGATGAGGCTTTCTACTTCCATAAAGATTTACACCCTCGGAAACCCTATACAGGGTCTCTATGGGTCGGAACCGACTCGACGGCACTTAACAACAATGCTGGAAGAAGTACAGCCAGGATGCTCTTTAGTAGCCAAGATGGTGAGACTTCATTTCTCCTACTTTGGATATGGTATCAGGAGGGACCAGTTCCTGAAGAAGAACATCATGTTGATAAAGCAAAACATCAGTGAAAACAATGAAGACCCCCTGATGAGATGGATTGGCACAGTGGCAGCAGCAATGAATTTAAGCATAACAACAATTGTAGGATGGCTTAAGACCAGATAGTGTTTTGTTCTGTCTGCATAGGTTCACTGTGAGTTGGATCAGACTTGATGACATCAAACAACAACAAAAGGAAACAAGTACAGGAACGGGATTTAAAAAGGCAAACAAACAAGCAACAAGTTTCTGTTGTTTTTGACTTATAGGAACCCCTTTGTGTTAGAGTAGAACTTTGGTACAAAGGGTTTTTAATTGCTGAGTTTTTGGAAATAGATCCCTAAATCTTTCTCTAGAGGCAACTCTGCTGGAACTCAATCTCAAAAGTTTTAATCTCCAAGCATGTTATTGATTTTTACTATTCAGAATCTCCAGATTGGGTATTACACCATTCATATTTATTATTTTAATTAAGTCATTAAAATTTCAATATACCTTCTAGTGTGATGCTTAAACCATCATTAGAATTATTTGGGGGTTTGTTGATGGACCAAATACTACTCTGTAGGAATCACATCTCTGAAAAAGATCCAGAGTATTGGATGTTTGCTATTAAGGCACATTCGAATCTCATATCAGGGATGATAAATATTTAAATACGTGTATGCTGTTGTTGTTGTTGTTAAGTGCCTTTTAGTCAGTTTTAATTCACAGTGACTCTGTATAAGGTTTCTGAGTAGTGACTGGTGAGCTTGAATCATTGGTCTTGCAATTCAAACTGACGTTGAAGTCTAATGTATTAACCCACAGCACCACACCAGGACTCCTTTAAAATATCCTAATAAAACAGGATAATGTAATGAAATTAAAAATGTAACACCAAACATAAATCTTGTATTAGTTCCCAACATACTTTTGTCTCTTTCATAAAAGTGATTTCTCATCTGTGTTTTCAATGCTATTAGAGCTGAATTAAAATTTCTATTAATTGTATGAAAAGAGATAGGGTAGATGAAATAATAAATTATTGGAAGTAGTATTTCACAAGTTGAGTATTAATAATTTAAAGCATAAGTTCTTAAGTGTTACTTCAGCCCAAAAGACAGGAAAAGGCTTTGCTTTCTTTGACTGAACAAAGCAAAAGGTGGAGTAGAGGATGGAGGACTATGATGAGGTGAATTATCAGAGCTGACCTTATTTGGCTCTAGGGAGCTTGATTTCTTAGTCAGCAGAACTCCTCAGAGCAAGGAAGGTGATGATACTACTGTAGGGACAGGTGAACTCTCAACTAGCAGTGATTTCAATCCTTCGCATGTTTGGTTACAAGCACAAGTGCATTCTGACATCTGTACATCATTGTCTTAGTAATCTAGTGCTTCAATAACAGAAATACTACAAGTAGATGTCTTTAATAAACAGAAATTTATTCTCTGTCAGTTTAGGAGGCTAGAAGTCTGAATTCAGGGCCATTTCTCTATGGAAAGTTGATGTCTCCTTTCAGCATCTGTAGGTCTAGCCTTCTTGGTGTTTTCCATGTGTCTTGACATCAGCTTTTCCTTGGATCTAGAGGCTGAAGCTTAAGAAAATTAAAACAAGCCAATGAGAACCAGAATATGACATAAAACATATGACACATGAATTTAGAGATCATCTCAAAAGCAGATTTGATGCATTAGACACTAATGACCGCAGACTAGAATGGCTATGGAATGACATTAAGAACAGCATGGAGGAGGAAAGCAAAAGGTTATTAAAAAGACAGGAAAGAAAGAAAAGACCAAAATTAATATCATAAGAGATTGAAACGTGTACTCTAGCATGCTGCTGTTGTTGTTGTTAAATGCCATCAAGTTAATTCTGACTCAGCAACACTGTACAGGGTTTCCAAAGGAAGGCAGGTGGGTTTGAACCATTGATATTGCAGTTAGCAGTCAAGTGCTTAGTCTACAGTCACACAAGTGAATAGAAGAAATCAGGAAGTAACGGATCTGAGCAGAACATATCTGTGTACAGCTCGAGAAGTCGAAGTCAGGTATTAAAATGAAATGTGCAAAGACCTGGAGTTAGAAAACCAAAATGGAAGAACACACTCAGCATTAATCAAGCTGAAAGAACTGACCTAAAAATTCAAGCCTCAACTTGAAATACTGAGGGGTTCTATGGACAAAATAATCAATGATAAAGAAAGCATCAAAAGAATATAGAAGGAATAGACAGAGTCACTATAACAAAAATGGAGTCCTCATGTGGTGCTCTGTGTTAATGCGCTGGAATGCAAAGTCAGTTTGAACAGCAAGGTTGGTGGTTCAAGCTCACCAGCTGCTCCTTGAAAACCCTGTACAGGGTCCCTATGGGTTGGAACAGACTCAAAGGCACCTGAAAACAACATAACAAAAAGAAAGCGATTGGTGTTAAATCGTTGCAAGAGGTAGCATATGATCAAGAATGAATGGTATAAATAATGAAATCCAGAATGCGCTGAAGGCATTGGTGAAAAATAAGCCTCTAGTGATTTATACAAAACAAATGGAAATCTTTCAATAAATGATGAAACTTTAAACGTGCTCAATCATCTATGCCAAGAAATTTAGAAGACAGCTACCTGGTCAACTCATTGGGACAGATCCATATTTGTGCCTAATCAAAACAGAGGTGACCTAATGGAATTTGGATATCACTGAACATATCATTAACATCACATGCAAGTAAATTTTTTCTGAATATGATTTAAAAATGGTTGTAAACAGTACGTCAATAGAGAATTGTCAGAAATTCAAACTGGATTCAAAAGAGGACATGAAATTAGGGTTATCATTGCTGATATCAGATGAATCTTGGCTGAAAACAGACAACACAAGAAAGATGTTTGCTTGTGCTTATTGACTATACTAAGTATAGTATAGTCAATACTGCCAATCTCATGGTCAGCAGCTCTATGGAAGCATATTGGCTGCCAATCTCATGGTCAGCAGCTCTATGGAAGAAAGATGAGCCTTCCTGCTCTGGTAAAGATTTACAGCCTCAGAAACTCTACAAAGGGTTGCTATGAGTCAGAATTGACTCCATGGCACATACCAACCAACCAACCAACCAACCAATTCACTATACAAGGGTCTTCAACTGTATGGATTATGAAAAGCTATGGATATACATTGTGAAGAATAGGTATTCCAGAGCACTTAATTGTGCTCATGAGGAAACTGTACATACACCAAGTGGCAGCTATTCTAACAGAAAAGGGGAATAGGCAGAGTCACTATAACAAAAATGGAGTCCTCATGTGGTGCTCTGTGTTAATGCGCTGGAATGCAAAGTCAGTTTGAACAGTTTGAATAGTTTAAAACCAATTATTCACTCTTTATGCTGAGCAAATAATCTGAAAATCTGGATTACATCAGAATGTGATAACAGGATTGGAGGAAGAATCATCAACAACAATGTGCAATATGCAGATGATACAACCTTGCTTACTGAAAGTGAAGAGAACTTAAAATACTTAATGATAAAGATCAAAGTAAGCATGGATTGTATCTTGATGTACAGAAAACAAAAATTATCACTATTGGACCAATAAATAAAATCATGATAAATACAGAAAATACTGAAGTTGTCAAAGACTTCATTTTGTTTGGACCTACAATCAATGCACATGGAATCAGCAGTCAAGAAATCTATGCATCTAATGCATTGCATTAGTTAATCTGTTACATAAGCCCACTTTAAAGTGTTCAGCAGCAAAGATTTCAATTTGAAGATTAAGGTGAGCCTTGCTTACACCATGGTATTTGCAATAGACTCAAATTCAAGTTGAACAATGAATAAGGGAGACTATAGAAGAATTTATGCATTTGAGGTATTGTGTTGGAGAAGAATATTAAATGTGCCATGGAGTGCCAGAAGAACAAACAAATCTGTGTTGGAAGAAGTAAAGCCAGAATGGTCCTTAGAAGGCAGGATGGTGAGATTTTGTCTCTAATACTTAGAACATATTATCCCTAAGTATTAGAGACAAATTTAGCAATATTTTCCCTAGTATTAGAGATATCAATCCTTGGAGAAGGATTGTTTGATAAAGTGGAATTTCAACAAAAAAGAGGAAGACCCTTAATGAGAAAGATTGGCACAGTGGCAGCATCAACCGTTTCAACCATAACAACAATTTTGAGTATGGCCCAGGACTTGTTTTGTTCTGATGTGCAGAGGGTTGCTATGAGTTGGAACCAACTCCATGACACTTACAATAACCCTTAACTATCCTTAGGAGGCACACTGATGTTTTGTTTTAGTTTACTGTGGAGTCTTAGCATGGTGCTGTTAGATAGCAATGGACTTTTGACGACAAGTTTGGTGTTTCAGACACCCCAGCTGCTCCTTTAAAATCCTATACAGCGCTGCTATGTGTTGGACTGACAGCAACCACCTTCACTGTAACCAAATCAGAGATTACCAGTGTTCCCATATGTTCAAATAATTAAGATCCCAATATACTTATACAAATAGTCTTAGGTTCACACACACACATACATACATATCAGGAACCTGAGTTTAGGTGATGGGTGGAATAAAGCATTACCTATGGGAGGAGAGCAGAGTGGGGATGTGATATACTGTTTCACATCTGCATCAAATCTAGTTCGTTAAATGAGGCTAATGTTGCCAGTCCCAATCTTACTGTTGGGTCTTGCTTCCAGAGGCTAACCTATACTCTCTCATTCTTACTGCTCTTAAAAAAAAGAAAAACAAAAATAAGTCTCACATGCACTTTTATTGAAACCACTCCCATAGTGACAGAGGAAGCTTTGGATATATTTCCCTAGGAGTTTTTGTTATTGTTAGGTGCCATCCAGCTTGTTTAGACTAATAGTGAGTGACCTTGCATACAGCAGAAAAACTGCACTGTTCTCACAATCTTTACCGCAACTACAGTGCCAATCCATCTTGTTGAAGATACTTCTTTCTTTTTTGCTGACCATCTCCTTTACCAACCATGATGTCCTAGCAGTATGTCACATTATCTTACTGCTTGTTTCAGTAACTATATTCTAATCATTTTCATTCTCATTTTCTACCTAAGTTATTTCTTTACTTTAAGACCTTATTCTCTACAAGTTTGTAGCTTCTGAGTACATGTAGTACCTCTAGGTCCCCAAGTGGCATTCCATTACCGTCTTCTGAATTACTCTGCGTTCTCTAGAACCAGGGATTTAGAACAAAACAACAGCAGTTTCCAGGTGGTACAATGTCTAAGAGACTGACTGCTAATAAAAACGTTGGCTGTTCCAATCCATACTACGGCTCTGTGAAAGAAAAACCTGGTGATCAGTTCCTGTATATTGTTGTTGTTGTTGGGTGCTGTAGAGACAGTTCTGACTCACAGCATCCCTAGAATTATAGACTTTCTAAGGAGTAGCTGATTGGTTTGAATTGCCAACTTTTGATTAGCAGTACAGTGCTTATTCTACAGTATCATCCTAGGCTCCCTGTAAAGATTATATCCTGGGAAACCCTATGGGGCATTTCTATTTTGCACTATAGGTTCAGTGTGAGTTGGAATTGATTCCACAACATACAACAACAACAACAAAACTACAGATTATATGCTTTTGAATAGGATGGTCAAGTCAGTGTGGTTCAAGGATGTATGGTATTATATGTCAACTTATAATATCAGGGGTTCCTTCCTATAAGCATCATAAATAACTGAAATCAAGAAAGTACAGAAAGAGATGAGTATAGGGAGAGAGAAATTGGGAGAAAATACATTGGCAGCAACCATTGATGTATCTTTAATAAATGTGACATTCAGAAGAAGAGAATTGTCTATTTTTAAGAACTATAGCAAGCCTTGATTTCAAGTGGCTTTTATCATCATAAAATATGATCCTACTGCATAATTGACAAAATTTGATTTTTACTTCCTGAAAATAATTACTTGACAAGTAATATAAGTCTCACACTTTAAAAATTGTTTTAGCACTTGTTTCCAGCATGATTATCTTACAATCCGATATAAATGTAATAATCTGAATAACAATATCTGAAGACTTCACAGTTTAAGAAATGAGGACTTATAAGTATATTATTACACTAATATTAATGTAGTAACTCTTTTAGTATTGAAGGTAAGAAACTTCCTGTAATAGAAATATACAAGATTTCTTGTTCGTGTTTACCAAGTAGTATTTCATAAGATTTCCTGCCCGTGTCACTATCCACGGCAGATACATTAATTTTATAATAGAAATTCTGTATAGCAAACATGCAGTCACCAGATTGTCTACATAAGTAACATCAATATGGATTTTCATCAAATAATTTACTATAATACAGATATGTATAAGCGTTACTCAATCTCCTAAAAGACATAGAGTTACCTTAACCATGACTCACATCACACTCCCCCTTGTTTCTCATGTCAGCAATGATATTGCTGTTGCCCTTATCATGATATATACTGAGAAAATAAAGCAACAACACACTCATGAACTCTAGTTTTTAGAAAATATGTGAATTCAAAAAGATTAGCCAGGAGGTATTAAAAACATGAAATGTTAATTTGAAGGAAGTACAGATTCAGAAGTAGTGCTGAGTTCCCTATTTGTTAAAATCCAAATATGCCTCTCCTACTAGGTACAGCTAGGAAAATACATCTACTTTTGATGTTTTCAAATGTGCACTTCACCTTAATATACTGCCAAATCCAGATAACAATATATCATTTTGAGTACATAAATCACAATTTATTTTTTAAAAATCTTGTTCAGTATCATCATATTCTCAAGTAGTTTTTCCCAGTTGCAATATTGGAGCAGTGAAAGACCATGAAATTTAGAGAATTTCAGTAACCTAAGATGAGAACGAGATGAATGATGCTTGCAATATAGTTGGGAAGATGCCAAAATAGAATTTTATTTATAAAAACAAGTTTCTAGTTCTTAGGCTATAATTCTCCAATTTGATTTCCTAAGTATTGCAATAAATACTATTATTTATCTATATGACTGTGTTCTATGGTGGCTCCTGGTATGGTGCTGTAGGGTCAGCACTAAATTGTGTACCACAAAGTCAGCGGTTCAAACCCACCAACTGCTTCTCAGAAACCCTGTACAGAGTTGCTATGAGTCAAAATCAATTCAATGGCATTTAACAACACAACCATGGTGTCGTTTTCTGGTAGTACACAGTACTTTCAATATTCTTTGCCAACAGCAAATGCACTGATTCTTCTGCAGTTTTCTTTATTCACTGTACAACTTTTACTTACACACTTTGTGGTTAAGTGTCATCAAATCAGTTGTGACTCATACGGATACTGTATAGGGTTCCTGAGGAGTGGCTGGTGGGCTTGACCTGCTTACTTTGCAGTTAGTAGTACAGTGCTTGTTTTATAGCACCACTTCAGGACTCCACATGCATATCAAGCAATTGAAAATACCATGAGCAGGATCAGTCATACCTGATTCCTCAAAGTGACGCCTTTGCTCTTTGACATTTTGCAGTGATCTTATGAAGCATATATGCCTAATGCAACACACCAGAATGCTCCTTAGAAGAGGGGATGGTGAGACTTGTCTCATTTTTGGTTGTGTTATTAGGAGAGACAAGGAGCTCTGGTAGCATAGTGGTTATGAGTTGAGCTACTAACCTCAAGGCCAGCAGCTCATTACCAGCAGTTCCATAGGAGAAAGATGAGGTTTTCTGTTCCCATAATGATTTACAGCCTTGGAACTGACCCCACAGCACATAACCACCACCACATACTATTGTGAAATATGTGATAGTTTACATGAGAGAACATTAGCTTTATATTCATCCTACTGTATATCGTTCCATTGTCATGGTTACAATTCCCTCCATGCATCATCAATCAACCAAAGGGTATACCCTGCAAGCCTGTCCCCTGGTCATCAGCACACAGCCCCTCTCTCTCTCTGGGTCTAGAGTCCCCAGTGGCTCCATCTCTCTATGTCATTGTCTCTGCCTCCATCTCTGGCATCGCTGTTTCTATGGGTAAGGTCCCACACTCCATTCTTCTCCCTTGATGGTCCCAGGGACCTCCACTCCTGGACTGAAAAGTCAATCACTCCCCTCCTTTTGCTACAAAATGTCTATCTTTACATTTCCAACCCTCACAATTAGTCCTGTTAACAATTATTCACTATTGTACCACAAGAGACCTAGCTGCATCTCCTTTTATCAGCCCTGCTTAGACAGATT
>NW_006408537.1:16627524-16631139 GCF_000296735.1 Chrysochloris asiatica | reverse complement strand
TGTGCCCAAAATGAGTACCATCCCTTTATTCATAGTCCTGCCAAAGATGAATGATGTTCAGTAGCCAGATTTGGTTTCAAACTGATGATACTGTTTTCGTTTTTCTTAACTCCTCTTCTCTTTCTCACAGACCTTGCTAAGTTTAAAGACCAAAATAAAGCCACTGTCATCATTTTGATTCTGAGTCATAGTAACACTATGTAGAGTTTTTGAAGTTGTAAATCAATTTTGGAACAGAAAGCCTAATCTTTATACTGAAAATTCGTTAGTGAGTTTAAATAGTATGGTTAATTGGCCAGTGCTTATCCTACAGTGCCACCAGGGCTCCTTAAGAATTAAGTCACCAGCTATTGATTATGAATTCCAGTATGAAAATATACATGTATTACATTTTGTTGTTATATATTCTCAGAACTTTTCACTGAAAACTTGTATCTAAGTCTCTTCCTCATAAAATAAGACAGAATTTTGTTGCAACCAACAGGGTATGATAGAAGTAACATTATGTGACTTCCAAGGCTCATCTATAAAATGAGATGCTGCTTCTGCCTTATTTGCTGAAATATTGTTAAAGTTTTAACTTTTATGTGAACAGCCCTATTTTCATGTGAATTGTCCCTAAGCTGCCATACTTCTAGGAAGCCTAAATTGCTGAGTATTAAGATAGTGCACAGAAAAACTATAAGATCACATGATGAGAGAGAAAAAAGAAGGAAGGAAGGGAAAAAGAGAGGGAGAGAAAAGGAGCAATCCACCTAGCCCTCAACTATTCTATACCTCCATTGTACATCTGATTGCACCCCATAGAGACTCTCCCCAGAATCCTTCAGTTGAGCCTTTCCAGAAAAGGTTTTCTGTCTCAGAAAAACTGACTGAGGCAATAAAATAATTGCTGTTATTTTTAACAGCTAAGTTGTGAGGTGACTTGTTACAAAGACATGGATAAAAAGAATATCTAGTTATTAGACTGTGGTGCCAGCCTCGGAAGACTGCTAAAATGTCTGCTGCTGCTCTACACCCCGACAGAGTCTTCTAGCTTCAGCCAATAGAGATGCAGCTTGTGCCCAGAACAGCAGATGCTCAGAAGGAATGAAATAATGGGCAGTCTTTAGCTTACCTCACAGAGCTTTTCTGTTTGTTGTTTTATTTCATTGGTTCCTGGTTGTTTCCAATATTTTAAAAAACATGTTTTTCCCCAATTTACTCATTTATTTGCTAAGTTTTTTTTGTTGACTGTCATTGATTCAGCTCTGACTCATAACCACCCTTTATAGTGTTTCTAAGGAGTGGCTGGTTGGTTTGAACCATCAACCCTGAGGTTAACAGTCCAAAACTTACCCTACAGCACCATACCAGGACTCCTAGTTGTTAGATTACTGCAGTATTACTCTTGATCAGTCATCACTTCATGCTTCCTACTCCCAACTTATTTAAAGTTCATTCTGTACTCCCTTCTACCAAATGTTGTTGTTGTTAAGTGCCATTGAGTCTGTTCCAACACATAGCAACTCTGTATAGGGTTTCAAAGGAGCTGCTGGTAAACTTGATACTGGAAGCTATGCCACCAGTATTTTAAATACCATCAGAATCAGCCATGATAGACAAATTTCAATGGAGCTTCCAGACTAGGAGAAACTAGAAATAAGGAGAGGAGGGTCACTTCTGAATGGTTGCCCACTGAAAACCTTATGAACAGCAGTGGAACATTGCCAGATGTAGTGCCAGAAGATGAACCTCTCAGGTTGGAAGGCACTCAAAATACATCAGAGAAGAGCTGCCTCCTCAAAATAGAATTTACATTAACAACATGGACAGAGTTAAGCTTTCATGCCTTTCATTTGCTGATTCAGCTCAAAATTAGAAGAAACAGCTGCAAACCTCCATTACTCATTGGAAAGTGGAATGTATGAAGGAAAAGTGAAAGCTCTCAAAAATAAAATGGAGCACATAAAGATTGATAACCTAACCATTAATTAGCTGAAATGGAGTGATGTTGGCCATTCTGAATATGGCAATCATATTGTTTAATGTGCTGGGAATGAAAAACACAAAAGAATGAATTCACATTCATTTTCAAAAAGAAAACGGCAGAATCTATCTTGAAGTACAATGCTGTCTGTGATAGCATAATATTCATAAGCTTACAAGGAAAATCTCACGGTCAGCAGTTTGAAACTACCAGCTGTTCTGTGGGTGATTGATGAAGCTTTCTGCTCCTGTAAAGATGTACAGCCTCGGAAAGCCTGTACAGGGTCGTTGTGAGTCGGAACCAACTCCTCGGTACATAACAACAACAAGGAAAATCAGTTACTGCCACTCCTTTTCAAAGTTACATACTAAACACAGAAGCCAGTGATAATGAAATTCAAGACTTCTACCAACTTCTTTAGTCTGAAATTGATAAAAAATGCAGTCAAGATGCATTGATCTCTCCTGGTGATCAGAATGTGAAAGTTAGAAATGAAGAGGAAGTCTTCATTTGTTAGAAAATATGATAGAAACAATGCTGGAGATAACAAGATGGGATTTTGAAAGCCCAATGACTTACCCATTGAAAATGCATTTTTTACACCTATACCTTACCATCTACAATACAGAGAAATAAAATTTATTAAATCTGTGAAAGAGGTTATCGTTGTTGTTGTTGTTATGTGCCGTGGAGTCAGTTATGACTCGTGGTGAAGGTTTCCCACTGTAAGTCTTTACGGGAGCAGAAAGCCTCATCTTTCTCCTGAAGAACAGCTGGTAGTTTCGAACTGCTGACCATGAGATTAGCAGCCCTATTCGTAACCACTATGCTACCAGAGCTCCTTGAAAAAGATGATGGAGAAGCTCAATATCATCATCCAAATCAAGTCCAGGTGAACCGTGGAACAGACCATCAATTGCACATATGCAAATAAAGGATAAGGTTGAAGGAAATTAAAACATCTCCATAGCAGTCAAAATATGTTCTTGAGTATATCTCACCTGAATTTAGTACTATTTCAAGAGCAGATTTGATGCATTAGACACTAATGGCCAAAATTAGAAGACTGAGGTGACATCAAGAACATTATACATGAAAAAAAAAAAATCATTAAAAAGACAGGAAAAAAGAAAAGACCCAAGTAGATGTCAGAAGAGACACTGAAACTTGTTCTTGAGACTAGAGATACTAAAGCAACTGGAAGAAATGATGAAGTAAAAGAGCTGAATGAAAACATTTAATGGGTAATTCAAGATGACACAGTCAATATCATAATTAAATTTTACATGCAAGCAAAATTTTGCTTAAGATAATTCAAAACTGGCTGTAACAGTATGCTGACAGGGCACTGCCAGAGGTTCAGGCCAGTTTTATATGAGGAGGTGGAATGCGGGTTAACATTACTGACATCTGATGGGTATTGATTTAAAGCAGAGAATACTAGAAAGATGTTCATCTGTGTTTTGTTGATTACACAAAGGCTTTCAACAGTGTAGATCAGTGCAAGCTATGGATCACAGTGCGAAGAATGGGTATTCTAGAATACTTAATTGTGTCCATGAGGAACCTGCACATAGACCAAGAGGCAGTTGTTCAAACAAAGCAAAAGGACACTCAATTATTTAATATCAGAAAAGGTGTGCACC